>NC_035436.2:77127376-77299876 GCF_002127325.2 Helianthus annuus | reverse complement strand
GTTATTCTTAGGTGGCGCACTCTCCTGGTGGAACCTTCAGGTTCAGACCCTTGGTGCAGATGCTGCTTATGCACTGAGCTGGGACAAGCTCAAGGAAATGATGGAAAAGAAATACTGTTCTAGGGCTGAAATCCAGAAGCTTGAGGTGGAGTTCTGGAATTTGAAAATGAACGGACCAAAGATTCCTGAATATGTCCAGCGATTTCACGACTTGTCTAGGGTCATCCCTTACTTAGTCAAACCGGAATTCAAAAGGATTGAACGATTCATTTGGGGACTTGCACCTCAGATTAGGAGCTTGGTTACTTCCTCAAAGCCCTCAACCATTGTAGAGGGTATCGACTTGAGTGTCACTCTTATTGAAGAAGCTCTGCGCATGGGAAAATTTTCGGAATCTGAGGATAACAAGAAAGAGACTCATGTGGAGTCATCAGGCAACAGGAAGAGGAAGTCTTCAAGCCTAAATTCGAGCACCCGAGTCAGCTATGGAAGCTCTAAAGCAAACAGAAGAAAGAAACTGAATCCGCCGCATGGCAGGAAAACTGTTGGAGCCCCTAATAAGGCCTGTAGTAAAGGTTACTCGGGGACTAAGCCAAGGTGCGGGGAATGCAATTCTCACCATAAAAGTCGATGTCTGAGGCCTAAGTGCGGAAAGTGTGGAAAAGAATGGCACAGCAAGGATGCATGTTGGGCGAAGGACCCAGATGGAAGAAATAAGAGAGTCCCAGGTTGCTACAAATGTGGTGAAGCAGGGCACTTTAGGAAAGATTTCCCTAGGAAGAAACAAGCAAGGAAGGGTTTTCACGATCGAAACTCGTGAAACACGCAAGGATCCAGATGCGGTTACAGATACGTTCCCTATTAACTAACCTTACGCATCTATTTCTGATTAACACTGGCATCAACTTTAACTTTGTATGCTTAGAGCTTAAGAAACTGCTTGGTCTAGTTTCGAGTAAAATAGACGTCCCGTACTCTTTAATGGGCATATAGAAGGCTAGTTTAGGCAGACGAAGCAATTAAGGATTGTATTTAGGGACTCAGAAGGTCGGGACCTTCTGTTACCGTTGACTTGAGAAGTCATAATATGACAGTCAGCATGGATTGGATATCCAAGTATAGATCCTAAGAACATCCCCGTTATGAAAGAAGTTCCAGAAGCCTTTTCTGAAATCTTGCCAGGAATGCCCCCACACAGCGTCAAGATGAGTTTAGGATAAACCTCGAGCCAGGAGCAGCACCGGTGCCGAATGACGTCTTACCGACTAGCTTCGTCCACGAAGCATGAACCTCCGATATAACTGCAAGAGCTGCTTGACAAAGGAAATTAGAGACATGACATCCTTAGTTAAGGACCCACAGAGAAAGTTGATAGTTCCATTTTACATAAAATCCGGAGAATCGAGAATCAGAATCCTTTGCCAAGGATTGATGACATGAACAGACAAATCGTAAGGTTCTAGTTACTACTCGAATATCGACTTGCGGACAAGGTGTCCTCAACTGTGAATACGAGAAGGGAATATCCCTAAAACGACCTTTAGGACTCGCTTCGAGCATTACGAGTTCCTTGTCGTACCATTTGGCTTAACACATGCATCTACAATATTCATGGACCTCATGAATCGAACGTGTAAGCCATACCTGGATAAATCATGATTATACTTATTGACTACATTCTTATATGGCCAACGATCAAGGAAGGTCGTAAGCAACAACTGCAAATTTAACTTGCAACTCTTAAAGAAAAGAATAGTTATGTGCTATGATGACGAAAAGCGGATTTCGAATTTGTGAAGTGAGAACTTTAAGATACATGGTGGATAAGAATGAAATTCATGTCAACCATGCAACCAAGAACTAAGGAGCTCGAGTTGCAATTATGTGATGCGTTTCGACAAAGTCTCAATTGTACGTCGATGCAACGAGACTACCACATTGCATACGCGGCACATTGATTAAGGAATCATAAGAAGAAACCTTGAGCTAGATGCAGTAATTACGCGCCGCAAATCTGACGTCATCACCTGAAAGAAAACGCTGCACAATCTTTACTGATCGCAAGGGTTGCAGCACACCATTGATCATAAAAACTTGAATATTGACATAAATAGACTAAGCTACTAGACGATGCAGACTGTATGAACACGATATGTGCTTGTGTGATAAACTCTGATAAAAATTGGAACACTCACATGCCCTTAGTGGAGTCTTCCTACAACAGTACTTATCACACCGCCGTTCAGACCACTTCGTGTGAAGCTTCAGATGGAACATAACAAGTCGATCCCCGCGATGTTTAACGGAGATCGAAGATAAACAATCTACTGGCCCGAGTTGGTCCAGGAAAAACTAGAGGCAAGATCCGTTCAGATACGTGATCATATCAAGACAACCCAAGGAATACAGAAAGATTGCGCCGATGAGCGGCAGAAATCGTAAGAATTTAAGACGAGAATTATGGCTTAAATGAGAGCCTTGCCTAGAGAAGGCATGGTGTGATTTGGAAAACGAAAAGGTTGAATCCCCGGTGTAGGGATCAGAACCATTGCTCATAAGATGAAACTTCTAGAAAAGATCCGTAGTGATCGCGGTACATTCCATGTGTCTAGAGGAGTCTGACTCAAGGAACAGTCGTTGTTCCCACAAATAAGATTCACGTCAATGACAAACGACAAGAATTACTATAGAACCTATTAAGGTTTCGGACCAAGAGTCCCCAATGCTATAGAACCTGCTAAGGTTACGGACCAAGAGTCCACAAGACACGGAAAAGACATAATTGATTTACTAGAGTACGATAGAATTTATAACATGACCCAGAGTACATGGGCACATGAAGACAAATGCTAAACATAAGTGACCATATCTGATTCACAACTCCCCTGCGACCAATGGCATCGCTTGAATTTCGGGATGAAATTCTTTTAACGGGGGGAGACTGTGACAACCGTCACTTTTCCGTACATTCCGTACACTAATTGAACAGTAATCTGTTCTTAAATAATTGTGCATGATCTAGTTTACAAGACAAATGAATTTCTGATTACTGTTATATACATACAATGGCATTTCATATTCGTTGCTACATGCAACACGATATAGTGCTAATAATGCACAGAACATAATTGGCACCATTATTAGACAAACAAAAAAAATACTAACGACGTTCAGTACATAGACAGACAATATTATGAGGCCCAGTATGAGCCAGAGATGATGTATTACACTAGTATAGTGTGTAGGGAAGTAAGGACCACAAAACTGCTTTTCTAGGTGATAGATAAAGTGCCGGAAAGTGCCTAAAACACACTAAAAGTGCAGAATTCTGTAGAAAATAACCAAAATTAAGCTATTTTTAGCATTTAAACTCCAAAATATAATGCAGAATTATGATATAATGGTCCAGAATACTTTCCTAAGTGTCGGGAATTGAAACTGTCATAAAAGACTACATAAAGCACACTAAACTGCGCAACTTAGCACTGTAACGAACAGTAACGAACCGAACAACCGGACATTACCCGGAACACTAAAATATCACTAAAAGCATCATTTTAGTGCTACGAAGCTAGTTAAGGTCACCGAACATCATATTACATCTCACAAACAATAAATACATAGAATACCTAACTAGCACCATTACTTTCCAACTAAATCAAGTAACTTACCATTAAATATTACACTTTACCCCCCCCCTCCACCATGTTGGATGGTTAGGGGACATAGTTCCCACATTTGATTTCTTTGATATATTTTATTAGATTATGTCTAGGAATATTCCAACATAAGATGCCATATGCTATTAGAATTATATAAAAACCACATAAATAATACATATGTCATTCATCATCTTCTTCAACAAACTCCTCCTCCCTTTCCCCCATAACCTACGACCACCACACCACCACCACCTCTCCACCATTCTCAACCATTCTAAGGAGGTCCAAAGGTGCTAGGAGCCGAGTTAGGAAGCTTGGAGGCGTTGGAGCTTGAAGGACCTCTCTCTAGTGCTTTTATCCACCTAGTTTATCATCTACATCAACTTGTGTTCTTCCCTAGCTATAGTGCTAGTAGTAAGTTCCATTGATCTTGTTTTTACTCACAATTTTAGTGGTTAAAGTATGAAGTAACTTGGTAAACTAAAGATCATAAAGAAACATAAGCATAAACATGAACATAAAGCTCTAAAACATGAAGATCAAGTTGTTCTAGTGTATGTATTGAGTTTATTTGTTGATTTCTTGTGTGTATGGTGTAGATCACCATATGAAGCTTGCTAAGTGATGATTAAACACATGATCTAGCAAGTGTAAGGATAGATCTTGAGAAGTTTATAATGATCATCCTTTATGCAAATCATGAACTTGAAAATAAACTAGTTTTAGTGTATAATGATTTGTGATACATGTTATAAGTCTTGAAATTGAAAGACTCCAAGAATAATATTTCCAAGGAACATATTGTTAACAAGAAAAATACAAGAAGAAATATTTTAGAAAATCACTTTACAAGTTGTGAAGATCTAAATTCTTCAAGAATGATATTTTTAAATAAATACCCACACTTTAAAGGGTAACTAAGCTTACTAAATACCCTAGTAAGTTACTACAAATTTTTACAAAGTTTCAAGTTCATGACATAGTGTAAATTTCATATTTTTGACATATGGTAAGTGTTGAATGATTTGTTGATGATTGGTGATGATTTTACAAAAGAAAATGATATGCTTGAAAGCATGGAAACCTCCATTTTCAGGGGAGACTATGGCAAAATTTTCTAAAAATACCAACACTTAGAAAATATTTTCTAAACAAGTGTTTACAAGTATATTTTTAACTATGATTTTCCATATAAAACTTTGCCATAGATTTTTGTAACAAAAATACAAGCATTGGAGGTTGGTTTTTACAAAAAAAATGGGAAAATATGTATTTAGGATATACATTTACATTAAAGACATTGTGTGTGATTATGTGAAATAGTTATATCAACACCCAAATAATATCAAAAATTACAAGGAATAAAGTATATAAGTTACAAGCTTAAATATTGACAACCGAACAAGAACGTAACTTATAAAATATTCCGGAAAATACCATTACAAATATAGTTTTGGTAAATATTATTTTGGACACAAAAGAAACGAAAGTATGATTTGTTTTATTACAAAGTATATCAGGTTTTCGACAAAGAGGAAATATATTACTTTTGGAAGTAAAAATATAGTTTCTTAGAATATTTAGAAAATATATAATTTTTGAAGAAAAATATATATTTTCTTGACGATACATTATTTTTGGACAAAACAAGTCTATGTATATTTTCTAAGTGAAAATATATTATTTTGGAAACAACAAATACAAGAATACGAGAATACATGTATGAAATACTCCCATCCTTGGGAAAGAAACGCAAAAACAAATACTTATAAAGTATTATAACTCTCGATGATGTAAAGGCATAAAGAAAACGTAACTCAAAACATGAATACTAAGGCAAGGCACGGCCCGCTCGTCTAATAGACCCTAGCACATTGTAGGTAGTCGCATTTGCTGACGAGATTTGAGTTACGAGTACTGCAGACGCAAAACAGTGAGTTCATGCTCCCCCTTTTCTTTAACTGTTTTTGGTTTTATAACTCTCGGGGGTGAAATACATGTACAAATACTTAAACGGTATGAAATGCCTATGAAATACTAGATCATGTGAGCATAGACTTAATACTAAAAATGCCATAAAGTCTTGGTGAAAACTAGTACCATGCCATGAGCATAGACTTAATACTAAAAATGCCATAAAGTCTTGGTGAAAACTAGTACCAAGCCATTAAAAACATTCATTAATTAGGGACGAGGGTTAGATCTAACGGGTACGGCCGAACCCCACTCATGGTCACAACTAGTACCTGGTAGTGCTTCGGAGTCCCAGTCGAGTGTAATCGACACAGTCGAGGTTAATCGACACAGTCGAGGGAAATCGACACAATCGAGGGTAATCGACACAGTCAAGGAGTCAGAACGAGTACTCCGACAAGGAATCAGAACGAGTATTCCGACAAGGAGTCATAACAAGTACTCCCCACGTCCTCACATGCCTTAAAGTTTTTGTAAAACATTCATGTTCATACACGTTTTTCATAACTGTTTACAAAAGAGTCTCTCAAAGATTTACAAGATTTACAGTACATAAACTAGACGCATGAACTCGCTCAACTTTATGTTGATGTTTAACAGGATGGATCTTAGACGCAGGTGTCGTAACTAGAAGTTTAGATGTCATCCACTTTTGTTGGTTTGTAACCTAGTCGAAGGTTGTGTTTTTAAAAACTTGAATAAACAATGTTTGTAATACATAAATTTTATGAATGGATGAACTTCGTTTTGATCATGTAGTTGTTTATTACGATTGAATGCAATGATATTAAACCAGTCACACATCATACGCTTTCGCAAAAGACAGGGTGTGACAACATGTCTATGTTTACACAGGTTTTGCAAATGGGTTGTCAAATTATATAGCAAGAGATACATGCGGAGACCGAACGCAAACGACGTTCAAAAATTATATCAAGCACACGAACAAAGACATGGTTTCCCAGAAATGCTCGGGAGCATTGGTCGCATGCAATGCCCGTGGCAGAACTGCCATACTGCCTGGCAAGGTCAGTATACTAGGGGAGATTGTGGACATCCCACTATTATTCTAGAGGCTGTTGCGTCACAGGATCTCTGGATCTGGCATGCTTTTTTTGGTCTACCAATCACAGATTTTGACGATGTAGCGGCGGGAACAGGTCCAGGCACAAGTTTTACGGTTTCGGGGGTGGAATACATGCGGTGTTACTACCTAGCAGATGGAATATACCCAACGTACTCGACAATCGTTAAAATTATTCCGCACCCGACAGACGAAAAAAGAAAAAAATTTGCGAAGTATCAAGAGGGTGCGAGAAAAGATATTGAACGGGCTTTTGGTGTTCTTCAAAAAAAGGTATATCATTGAACATCCAGCACCTTCGGCTACACCAAAGAGGTTACGACACATTATGTACGCTTGTATCTCCTTCATAACATGGTCATTGAAGACGAAGGTAGAGCGATATGCGAGTACGACAAAAACGCGTCTACCGGAAATTCTGTTCCAGTTAGTTTGGAACAACAAGATTTGAACATGTTCTCTTTACGTAACGAGTACACACATCATAACCTACAAGCGGACTTGGTGGAGTACATTTGGAACAACGCTCAAAACGAACCAGACGATCACATGCAGGACGAAGACTAGTAGCTTTTTTTAATAATTTTTTAATCCTTAGGATTTTTTAAGTTTATGTTTTTTTAAGTTTATGTGTTTTAATATTAATGAAAATATTTTCTTAATTTATTTGTTAAATGGAAGATTAAAAAATAAAAATAAAAAAGTGGTAGGGTAGGATCATCTAGGATCATCTTCCCATTTCCACTAAATTTGTAGGATGGACCATCCTCCCAAGGATGTTGATGTGACGATGACGTGGCGAATCATTCTCCCTTAGAGGATCATCCCCATACCATGTAGCCTTAATAACCAGCAATGAAAAATCAGTAATTCATAGCTACAAGAAAAACATGAAACAAAGTAAATAAATTTATTGGAAATGCACACTAATATCATTTAAAATTAATACACATATACTACTGTGCAAAGGTCACATGTCCAATGAGCTTAAGATGTGTACAGGCCCCTCAAATAGGCTTAAATGACTCTAGAAATAAGAATATGTCTAATAAGCCATTTCAATCGTTAACAAAATACGATATCAACAGCCAAAAAAAGATTTCAAAACAAACGATTGCGGTAGCCTAAAAGGAAAAGTCAATAGTTAACAGATTAAGAGTTCATGTAAAAATGTATCTGGTACTCGGTATGCTCTTTAGAACCCGAGGAGTCTCCTCGCCATTGCTGTACCTTGCTCAATATTTGTATAACAGCCTGTAATTGATCCAGCGGATTCTCTTTTCCGCCAATCATAACGAGATTGTTAGCAGTGATTTGAGCTCTGTCGGCTATTACACACCACCTATTTCACAAAGATCGCCGGAAGTCCTCGACGAGGGGTACGTTTTTCGTATAGCGTGCTAGGTTTTTTCGTCCGTTGTGGTTTGAGATTACCTGTCATTCTATCCGAATCCGTTCCAACTCCATTCGCCTCCCGGGATCACAATCGCAGTGGCTTCCATATGGATTATAATCGGTGGCCTGAGAATGATTGGAATTATGATGACAGACGTAAGGAACCATGGCGTGTGGCCAAATACAAAGGGAAGAGACTTATTAATGGAGAAAAGAACAACAGACGTCCACAGAGAAAGGAAACATCCTTTTATATCGGAAACCTACCGGCAGACTGTTCGAGTTTTCTATTACGGGATGTGTTCGCCGGTTTTGGAGCAATGACTGATGCTTATGTTCCAAGGAAAAAGGACAAAAAAGGGAATACGTTTGGTTTTGTAAGATTCGAAGATGTAAGGGATGCTCAATACATGGCTAACAGCCTATGTACTGCCAGAATTGATTATAGAAGATTATTTGTCAAGCCAGCCAAATTTGCAAAGGAATTCGTAAGGAAGAACCAATATGCACCTACAGTAAATCAGGTGCAAGCTGAGAAACAAGGACATGAGATTCAAGGTGGAAAGGCGAATGTTTTTAATATGAGACCAACACAGGCTAATGATGGGAACAATCTTGATTTGGGACCATCATATGCAGCTAATGGTGGAAGGTCTTATGCGGAGGTTATAACAGGTATCAAACAGGCCAAGGTACCAGAGCTCTATGTTAACATCTCGGTTGTTGAAAGCGAAACATCGAAAAGGTGGAGAAACAATTCCTTGGTTACGGAAATAAGAAATCCATTTGATCTCAAACGTATTCATATGCTTCTTGATGAAGATGGCATAAATGGCTTCACTACTAGATACATGGGGGGTTTAAGGTTTCTGTTAACGTTTGTAAATCAAACTGAGGCCTTGAATTTTCTGGAACACAAGAAAGGAAGTTGGGAGAAGTGGTTCAATATCTTACATGTCTGGGACGGACGTCATCTACCGTTCCAACGATTAGCGAAATTATCTATTAGAGGTGTTCCCTTACAATTTTGGGGTCCTTCACTGTTTAACCAAATCGGTGGGTTAATAGGTAAGGTGATTTTACCCTCATCGGCAAACGACGAAGATTTGGATCTTTCGGTGAGTACGATTGGAATTATCACTAATAACGTCGCTCGGATAAACAGTAAGCTAACAATTGCTTGGCATGGACATCCACATGAGATTCTAATCACAGAAGATATCGATGCCGGATTTCCATTTGCCCCGCCCACGTCCGGTGACCGGAAGAATTCCGACAACAACAGGGTATACGTACAGTCTGGTTCAACGAATCAGTTCTTGGATGATGAAGGGTCAGCCTTGAATAATGATTGTCTTGGTAACATGGACAATAATCATAGGGTGGATGAAAATTTGAAATCATCTATTCCCAATACGGCAGACCCTTTAACTTCTCCCAATAATTCTATCTCTAGTAAAAAGATCTCTAATGAGGGGGCCTCACCAAATTCAAAATCTGAGGGATCCAACATGGGCCCATACGACACCCTACCTCCCCCACCACACGCCAGACCTGTTGATATGTGGGCCAAAGTTTCAGGTATTGGGCTTAATAGACTCTTTGTGGAGGAGGAGTGTATAGGGGATACTCCTCCTATTGGGCCTACACATGTTTATTCCACTGGGCAGCCCAACCTAGCAGATGATGTAAATCAGTTATCACCAGATCCGTTTAATCTCAGAGAACTGCTCCATTAAGTGAAAGATAAGACAAATCCAATCGACCTAAACAATCCCCCTTCTCAACCTGCGTCGACCTCAAACCATTCTTCTCCTTCGATGATTAGAACTGGTAACACCAAGAAAACTAAATTTAAGTTCCCTTCAATGAAGATGAAAGATACACTGTGGGCCAATAGGAATGGTGAAAGTTCAAAATATAAGAGCAGATCGTCAGACACAAACCCGGCAGCTTCGTCTTCTTCGGGTACAGGCTCGAGGCAAGGTAATAGAGAGGTGGATCTTGAAGTGAATCTTACGAAGGAAGTCAGTGAATGTCTGGGCTTTATTTTAGACGACAAGGAAGACAGATTAAGGAAGCAAGTTATGTTGGAACAGGGGTCAATTAATTAGGAATGAATTATCTATCAATGAATATTAGAGGGGCTGGAGATCCATTGAAAGCACAACATATAGAGGAACTAAGAATCTGATGCAGTTGACGCCACAGGGAGGTCTGGTGGTCTTTTGAATATTTGGGATCCCTTAGTCTTTGTGAAGAAATTTTCGGTTTCAAATAGATTTTATCTAGCCACAATTGGGGAACCAAAGAATGGGGGGGGGGGATCTCAATATAATCAATGTCTATGTTCCACAGGATAATATTCTAAAAAAGGATCTGTGGGTTGAATTATCCAATCTCATGAATATTCATGTTGGCCCATGGATCCTAATGGGTGATTTCAACTGTGTCCACGAACCCAGAGAAAGAAAAAACTCAAGATTCAACCCTCAGGACGCTGAATCTTTCCAGTTTATTCGCTCAGCTGGCTTATCCGAATTTGCAATGCTTGGTTGTTCTTTCACCCACAGATCAGATGATGGGAAGAGGTTCAGTAAAATAGATAGAATTCTGGTTTGTCATTCGTTTTTGTCTAATTGGTCGATGGCAAAACTGACAGGGCTACAAAGTTACAAGTCTGATCATCGTCCCTTAATGCTAAAATGTTCTGATGTTAAATTCGGTATACCTCCGTTCCGTTTTCTTAATTCCTGGTTGAACAAAGCATGTCTTCAGGATATTGTTGTAAATGCATACAAGAGTATTCAACAGCATCTTCCACCAGACAAACTGGTAATGCAACGGCTGAAAGCGGTTAAAATGGCGATTGAACACTGGGCTAAAAAGTTAAAAACACGTGACAGCCAAACCATACAATTGCTAACAAAGAAGATTGAATCACTCGGTTATAAAGCTGAATCAGATTCACTCTCGGAGGATGAGTCTTTGGAAAGAGAAAGTTGTGTTAAAACGATGGCTGAATTGGAAGAAAATAACTTAGAAGATCTCTGGCAGCGGGCAAAAGCTAAATGGTTAACGGAAGGAGACGAAAACTCGTCTTTTTTCCATGGGGTAATTAAATGTCATCAAAAGAACAATAGAATCAACGGGTTATGTTTTAATAACATTTGGGTCTCGGAGCCTGATTCCTTAAAGGTGGAAATAAAAAATTATTTTGAACAATTATTCAAGGAAGAAAATCATGATCGGCCACAGTTCATTAACAATGGTTTCAAAGTCCTTTCCCCGGAGCATTCGGCCATGTTAGTTAAACGATTCTCCAAAGAGGAAATAAAAGAAGCAGTTTGGGACTGTGGTGGTGACAAGGCCCTAGGCCCGGATGGTTTCTCTTTTAGTTTCATTAAACATTTCTGGAATATACTGGAAGACGACTTTGTCAAGCTCTTTGATTTTTTCTATGTTCATGGAAAGTTAAATAGAGGTTGCAATTCCAGTTTCATCACGTTGATACCTAAATCCGCTAATCCTCAACTAATCAGCGAATTCCGGCCCATCAACCTTATCGGTTGCATCTCGAAGCTAATCTCTAAACTGCTGGCTAAGAGACTCAAGAACGTGATTGGTTTTTTGGTAAGCGACACTCAAACGGCTTATATTGAAGGGCGAAGCATATTGGAGGGTCCTTTGATAATAAATGAAATAGTATCTTGGGGTAAGAAAACAAAGAAAAAGTTGATGTTGTTTAAGGTCGATTTCGAAAAGGCTTTCGACTCAATCAGCTGGAATTTCTTAGATTCGACGCTTTCACAAATGGGTTTTCTAGCTCTGTGGCGGATATGGATCAACGGCATCCTGTCTTCTTCTAGATCCTCCATACTTGTCAATGGTGCACCCTCTCACGAGTTTAATATTGAACGTGGTGTTCGTCAAGGCGACCCTCTTTCCCCGCTATTATTCATTCTAGCGATGGAAGCACTCCACGTTGCTACTGTGACAGCAAATGCACTGGGCATCTTTAAAGGCTGTAAGATGCCTAACGGTGGGCCCATAATCTCTCATTTATTATACGCTGATGACGTCTTGTTTGTAGGTGAATGGACGGATTCGAATTTTCAGAACCTTTCTAGACTTCTAAGATGTTTTAATCTATCTTCGTGTCTAAAAGTGAATTTTAATAAAAGCAATCTATTCGGGGTGGGTGTTCCTACGGAAATAGTAGCAGAAAAGGCCTCTATTCTTCAATGCAGAACGGGCGTATTTCCTTTCACTTATCTTGGTCTCCCCGTGGGTGCTAACATGGGCCTGGTTAAGAACTGGAAACCAATAATTGACAGATTTGAAGCAAAACTCACATCTTGGAAAGCTCGTACACTTTCTTTCGGCGGCAGGTTGACACTGATAGAAGGGGTTTTAGGTAATCTTCCAACCTATTTCCTTTCTCTATTCTGTGCACCGATACAGGTATTAAAACAACTGGAAAAGATACATCGCAAGTTCTTATGGGGTGGTTGTTCGGATAAAAACAAAGTTAATTGGGTTCCTTGGTTCAAAGCGGTTGCTCCAAAAGAAAAAGGAGGCTTGGGTATCGGTAGCCTAGCCGCTACAAATAAAGCCTTAATGATCAAATGGGTTTTTCGTTTTAAAAATGAACCATCTTCATTATGGGCTCGTTTAATTACAGCGATTCATGATGGTGGCAGATGTCATTCCTACATACTGTTGAAAAGCTCTATAGGTGGGGTTTGGAAGTCCATCGTTAACTTGTGTCGCATATCTCAAAATCAGATGTTTAATGTCCAAGAAAGGATAGTTCTAAAGCTGGGTGATGGTAGGAAAACATTGTTTTGGTTGGATGTTTGGGCTGGAGACAGACCACTTCGAGAATTATTCCCAAATTTATATAATCTGGAAAGTGAAAAAAGATGTTATGTATCGGATAGGTATACCATTCATCAAGGTTCGATTGAGTGGTTTTGGGGTAGCAACAACTCTCTTTTAAATGCAAATCAAACTAGAGACTGGGCCGAATGTATCTCACTTATGCGTAATGCTGATATCCAGACATGTCCGGACCTATGGCTTTGGAAGTCAGGTTCTGAAGTTGCTGATTATATGGTTAGTATAGTGAGAGCGGAATTGGATCATACCGACACCATTAACGAAACGAAGGTACTCAAATGGCTTCATTGGATCCCAAAAAAAGTAAATTGTTTCTTATGGCGGGTGGTACTTGATAGAATAGCTACGAGAGAAGCACTTCTTATTCGTCGCATTTCCTTGCCTTCCACACAATGTATTTTCTGAAATAACGTGGTGGAATCAACGGATCATCTGCTGGTGTCTTGTGAAACGGCTCAACAAGTATGGTTGTTATTTTTCAATGGCTGAATATACCCCTCCCAAGTTATATTTTGAGTATGGTTCAGTTATTGGAAATCATTAACTCATATAAAGGTCAAAAGAATAAGAAAAGGGCGATTTACGCAGTCGTGGCGGCTACATGCTGAATTCTATGGATAACGAGGAATGAAATATTTTTTAAACATAAAGTGTTCTCGTTGACAAAACTGATCAAGGATATCAAAGCGATTTCGTTCACATGGATAAAGAATCGAGCTGAATTAGCGGAACTTAACTGGGAGAAATGGAGAATTTTTTGTGTATAATTCGGGTCGATGTAATCGGTAACTTGTAGTACTGTTTGTTGTTTCATTTTCTCTCTTTTGTTTTGTTTGTACGTTGCTTGAGCGCCTTGCTTAAGTTTTATAAAATTTCGCCCTTTCTCAAAAAAAATGTAAAATTGTTAAAGAAAATGATTTCAACAGCACCAGGTGGGTTTTGAGTATAATTTTTTGAGTCTTGAGTTATAGTCGTCCTATACATAGTTACCTAATTCGCGGTTCGCTTTGGTTCGGGTACACGATTCAGGTTCGCGATTTGCTAGATGGCACGAATTTGGTACGGAGGGGGTAGGTTCATTTCAGTACGGTACGGTGTACGTAATTCGCGGTTCGCTCCGGTACGGTGTACCACTGAGCAGTGGCAGACCTAGAATAAAAATTCAGGGGTATCCTAAATTTTTTATTTATTTTTACTTAGGCTCGTCCCTGAGAATTCGAGGGCTCTAAAGGGCCCTGTGCGCCTTAAAAAGTTACTTTTACCTAAGGTCATCCATGAAAATTCGAAACCCTTAGGGGCCTTGTACGGGTAGTATATATATATATATATATATATATACTACTAGGTTAGAACCCCGTGTATTACACGGGTTGAATAAATATAATTTTATGTACTAAGTAATAAAATAGCTACATCTTTTAAAAACTCATGTGTTGCACGATTTGAATAAACACATGTCTTACACGAATAATGTAATTCGTTAAAACATTTAGTCATCAAGATGTGTTTTCTAACAAAAGGAACTTTAAGGTACTATTTACTTATTGTAACATCTCACTTTATTTTTATTAGGTTAGAGAATTGTGTAGTACATGGTTTATAACATTTTACTTTGTTTTTTTTATTTATTATTAGGTTAGAAACTTACGTATTACCTGATGTTGGATAATCCGCAGAAAAAAAAAGAAAAGAAATATTTTAGTAAAAAATATTAAATATACAAGAGATAAGCTGGATATTATGATTTAATATTATTATTTCATTAGAGTGTAAAACAGGATAATGGGATCCTTTTTTAGAAATAGGATTCTAAATATACCATGTATAAAAAATATATATGTTCTACATGTATTGAATAAATCCTTTTAATGAAACAGTTGATTAAAGTAAATATTTTTACTTGAGTAAACTTCCGTTTTGCTCCCTGTGATTTGGTCACTTTAACGGTTTTGCCCCAAACCTTTCAAAATAGCCATTTTACTCCCTGATCTTTGAAGGGCTTCATGATTTTGCTCCCCACGTCATCCATTTAAGCAGTTAAAACATGTCACGTGCAAAAACACCTGAGGGGCAATTATGTCTTTCCCCAACCCTTATTAATGAGTCATATTTAAAACCCTAACAACCCATTATCTGCTTCCCCATTTCATCTTCTTCCCCATCACATTCAAAACCCTAACTTCCATTAGCTACTTTTTTTAGAAAGATCAAGTTTCCAACTGAATCGATTTGTTTCAGATCAAGATTTGATAACTTGGAACGATATCACTCACTCATACACATCATTGTTCGTATTCTTCATACATTCTACTATTCATCATCTATAAAAAAAACACACATAAAGAAGAATGTGGGGGACCTCTAAAGTCGAATTGTGTCTCACTTTGGTTAGAGATGTTGCACAAAAGCCCGAGATCCTCTTGGTTTCTGGGTAAACCCTTGTTTGGGCTTGAAAAGGCATTGGGCATATTACACCCTAATGGCAAATGAGTAACCGAGTAACCATGATTAATTTCTTCATTTTTTTGTATATTATATATCAGAGGGTGAGTAAAGGAGATTAGTAGATTTATGAATATTAATGGGATTAATATATGATTATAATAATTAATATATTATCAGTTATCTTTGTTTTTATCATTAAAATCTCTTCTACAAATTTTAAATTTAATATTATCAATAATTGACTTTCCATCATAAATATTTAGAAAAATAATTAAGACTGTCTCATAAAACGCCATGTGTCCCTAACATGGCTTCTTTTATTATATGTATAGATGTTATAGACCAGTGTATTACATGTGTTTAATAAAAAAAATACTAAACAATTAGTAATAAGATTTAGAAGTTATAATATGATATCGTCACACCCCCAAAATACCACCTGCGGAATTACCGCGGGGCGTGTGACGTACCAGGATCCAAGCCACCAATCACATTGAACTTCGCATAGTATAATTAAATAAAACTTTCATTTATTGACATTAAGTATTACAACGTTACAAACAATTCACAGTATACAGCGGAAGCATAAATCATTCGTTAAGTGTTTATAAACCATTAGTCTTGTGTTGCGATTCCATGTATCTCGACCCATGACCACTCCAGCTTCCCAGACAGCAAGTTCCAACAATATGCACCTAAAGGCCTGCAAGGCATGTAACAACGAGTCAACAACAAAGTTGAGCAAGTTCACAGTTGGTTGTTTAGTTTTAAAAGTTTGTTTTGAAAACCATAAGTTGTTTCGTAAACCACGAGTTAACCAGTATCCTTGTTTCCCAAACCGTATCCATAATCAGTGGGGGCTTCCCCATGTGAACCACTAGACCGTTACCATATCGACAACTGACGAAAGTAAGTTTTGCCCTAAGTCAATGTCTATCATCATTGACTGAGTGCCTAGATCCATTAGTACACGCCCGTCCTACCGGCACGGTGTGAGGCTTGTCAACCCTAATAGCGCTATTAACTAATGACCCGCTCGCCATTGGCCCGACGATTAAGTCGATATAAAAATGAGGGACTTCATGATAGAGTTTTGTCTAGTAAGTTTAAGGTTGTTGTCCTACCCAAGGAGGACGAACGTACGTATTCTACCCAAGGAGAATACGCAGGATTAATATTGGCATCCTACCCATGGAGGATGGAGGTACATATGCTACCCAAGGAGAATATGTAGGTTCCGTTTAGTTCTTTAACCCACTCCCAACCACCGGGAATCCCATGCCTTATAAAGAGTGTGAACTCACCTTAGATTTGCTCAGTTAGACTAAATGCTTGTTTACAGTTGATCAATCAAACCCTATCGTGGTTAACAGAGACAGTCAGTTTCATGAATTCACGATTCACGTATCTAGTCACACGTATTTCTTAAGTAGTAAACAACCAGACATATACATCACGTATGTTACACAAGCGTTCCCGTCATAGTACATTTACAATACAAGTTCACATAATGCATCATTACAAGTAATTTAGTTCACATGCAAGTACACACGTATCGGTTCATTCGCATCCTTTAACCATTTCCATATCATGTTCATGTTTCAATAAATCACCCGACCGATTAGTTTGTTATTCACATAACATATCATACGCACCACTCTTATGAAAAAATAATAATAATTAATCATGCAACACACGTATCCCTAACATATACCGTAACCGTAATATTTATTAGACATTTGGGCCTCGTGTAGCCCGGCCCACTACTGTATTTTAATTAAACTACCCGGCCCACTGATGTGCTTGTATTAAAGGTTGCAGTGTGACAACCGATAATTAACGGCTTCTAATTACGCAATTAACAAACATTTAAGGCGATAATGAATAGTGTTTAAGGCACAAGTTAACTTATTTAGGCTATTAGAATGCCTAGGAACGCTTATCTGACGTTAAAGTGCGTGTACGACGATTTTCGGAAAAACTGGGCAACGACAAACGATAACGAATGGATACCGTACAAAATACTGACCATACCGACAAAAGCGAAGTTTATACATATAACTTATACTTATGAATGCGGTTTTGTGAAAACATCATGCTTTCGAACGTCATGAAGCGCAAACGTGAATGAAAACGCGGTTGCGAGAAACGCACCGACAACGACACGGAAGCATCAGACACGCGTATTAACAAAAAAAAAACTGAAATATTTTGATATATTTAACTTCGTTTTCAAATTTTAGTATCCTAGTTGGAGACGGATCGAAAAACGACGGACGAGGCCTTTACGCGGTTTAACACGACTAATTGAACGAACGCGAACGTTGGTGATAATTCAATTAGAGCACTAGTGTAAGTTATTTGGATTCATCATATGCATTATCCTACTAACGTGCATTTAGTAATTCACGATTTTTGTAAAATCTTTTCAAGTTAATACGCATCTATATATTATAAAGATTATTAGAGCACGACCAACGAGCAATCAAATTATACGATACTTTAACGTGTTTATATTTTATTTTGGGATATATAAATATATATGCTCATAAGTATGTGTCATTATTTCATACTTAACCATGTATGTATACCTACGTACATATATATACACATGGGACTTCCACACATACATATATGATATAAATGTTTAGCAAAAAAAAAAAAAAAAATCCAATACTTACCATAATATTTAGTTAATATTTTATGGATTTTATCAACACACATTTAATAAATTAAACCAAAGTGCTCCCAAGGATGATACGAGCTTTTGTCATATAGAAGGTGACAACACAAGTTTAGAAATTTCAAGTCCACGTACCTATTTTTTTTTCTTCTTCTTTGATTGAACTATTTTAAATGTCATATTTGTTGAGTATGCCTTTGGGAGAAATAACTTCAACATTATGTTTTCTTGTCTGACCTTCCAAACGTGAGTACTAGAGATATTGCCAAATCAATAAAATAATGCAAGTTGGTACCTTTCACATCTATTCAAACCAATCAAAGATTTAGACTTTCTAACACATTTCAAAAACACCATACTTTTACTCCCTCTCTTCCTTATCTCTCTCGGCCAACCACACCCCCACACACTTACCCATTTTTATAAAGATAAATATCAAGACTCAAGCTCCAAGATCCAAGTTTTTTTGTGATTCAATCTTTGGTTTGAAGATTTAAGCTCAAGATCTCTTCTTTTCTAACTTTTCCTTCTCCTTGCTCGTTTTAAGTAAGTTTCATCTTTCAAATCTATTTCTTATGAGGTTAAAAAAAACCTTGTTTTGGTTTAAAAATGTTCACCCAAGTAGTGTGCTTGTCTAAGATTTGTTAAAGTATGAAAACTAACACTTTAAAATTTAAAAGACTTGACCTTCTTGAATTATTTGATGATATGCTATGTTTTTATTTCTATTTTTATTTTAAGTGGTTTTACATAACTCTTGTGTTATGGTTTTCTTAGAAATTGTGATTGAAAAAAAAAAAAAACTAGTTATGTAATAAATTTTTGAAGGCGTCCAACTAACGTGCGAGTATATAGATTTATTTTTTTTCTCTGCATAATTAGGAATATTTACACAAAAATGGTTGTATATAAATTGAAATATTTATTGGAGAATAAGTATTTTGAACACAAACAAATATATATATAAATATATGTATATGTATTGTCAAAGTTATTATTTAGTGAAACCACTAGTTATGAAAAAAAAAGTTTTACAACCTAATATATCTACTATTAATATATTTGTTGTAAATCTGTTGTGAAACCCCAGAATTTTGTTTGTATGACTTAAGGGATCACATGAATGACCACTACATGATATATAGATGTAGTCTACTAAAATAATTTAGTAAAAGTTATAAAATTCAAAGACCTATTATGTGTTCATATACATATTTTTAAAGTATATATAATTTTCATACAGTTGAGAAAGGTCCTATTATGGGGCTTCTACAAATATTTATTTGATATATGAATTTGTTCGAGTAACAAGATTTCCTTTTTATGCAAATATGGCATTTATTGGGAATATGTGTAGAAATATAACATATATTATCCTTTTACGTATATACAAGTAGTACTACTGTGTATATTTCCCTAAAATAAATAATTTTCAATATATTTATTATACATGGAGACAAGTTACCACTCGGGTTAAGGTATTTATATATCCTATAAACTCGAACACTGTTTCTATACGAGAATACAACAACGAGTGAGTTATATCATCTATATTTATATACATGTTTTATATAAATATACATTTTCAAGATAGTAAAGACGTATCACCAATGAGTCGTAGAGTCTAATGTTCGAAACACCACAGGTATTTCAATCAAGTCTAGCTAGTTGGGTGAATATTATACATGACCAACCTATATGTTAGGATATTTCCATTAGACTTTAAGGTAGTCTTTACTTGTAGTAGGTCACGACGAGGTTATTTCAAGCTGTGGGATTTGTTTATCTTTGTTTGATATATGGAGTATTATGCTTTGCCGATCAGGTGAGTTCATAACCCCCACTTTTTACAGTTTTACATTTTTTTATAATTGTTTTCGGGGGTGGAAAGACATGCAAGTTTTTGCAAAAGCCAACACTATTTTGATGAACGAAAACATATATTTATAAACCATGTTGCAAATGATTTTCAACGAACTTGAATGGTTTACGAACGATTTATACTAAACATACCGGTTTTACAAAACGTGCATGATTTTCATGACTAGTGACAGGAATGTCCTAGTTACTACGACGGAACTGGGTTGGCCTGCGTATGAAAAACGAGACAACTAAGTGAGATCATGTCCCCCTTTTCTTTCAACGTTTCGGTTTACAACTTTGGGGGGGAAATACATGTCAAACTTAGGTATGATTAAGTTATGGAATGAACTCTTAGATCATGTGAGCATAGGCTGTAACTGAGGTGCCATTAATTCTTTTGAGGACCAAGGAACAAAGGTTAGATCTAATGGGTACGGGCGAGCCCCACTCACGGTCCATGGGTGACCACTTAGAGTGTTGTTGTGTCACAGTCGAGGTTATTCGACACAGTCGAGGTGATTCACACAGTCGAGGTGATTCGACACAGTCGAGGTGATTCACGCAGTCGAGGTGATTCGACATAGTCGAGGTGATTCAACACTAAAAACCGTCTACACAGGTTGAGTACTTCCTATGTCGCCGCATACGTTAATGTCCTCGCGAAACATTAACGATCAACCTGTTCATAGACGCTTTACATACCCATTTACAACACTAAAACTTTCATATACTCATAAGATTCATTTGATGGAAACTCTCAAATACATGAATTACAAACTTTGGTAACGTTTTTCAAGTTATACCTAAGTAAGAGGAAGCGCTGATCCTGCTTACAAAGGTTCGTTTGGGCTCGGCCCATTCTCTCTCTCTTGCAATGCACAAAGACTCTTGTGGGCTAGACTCACAGCTTTTCTTATATCATGCCATGAAAATAATTTTACTATATTTTCTCAACAACTTTAAAACCGGTTATCAAAAAGATTTATTTTAAATCTTTTCAAAACAAACTATGAACTCGCTCAACTTTATGTTGACTTTTTCGCATGTTCTTTCTCAGGTTGCATTTTTAAAACTACGGAACGGTTGGAATAGGAGAACCCACGGGATTTCGAGTACTTAGCGGGCGTTTATTGTTTAGAAGTCTTAGCCTTTTGCTTCCGCTGTGCAATGAAGATACCAGTCCCGTCACGCCATGCTCTGATAATTCGTGGTGTGACAGATTGGTATCAGAGCTATAGGTTTCAGCGAATTAGGTTTCTGTAGAGATACCTAGGCTCTAACCTCACTATCCTCTGGGGACTTAGATTATTAAGACTCGAACACGTACAGAACGCCTAAGACTCGAATATGGGTTCCAACCGTTGCCAAGGACAATGAGTCAACTGTTTTGATTTTAAACATACACAAGTGTTGTGTTGACACACGTTACACGAAACAAGTAGACACAAAAATCAAAACTTTGAGAGTTTTGGATAACATGCATTTAGGACCTTTGGAAAACTTATGTATAAACTCATTAAAGGTCCTCACTTAGAAACCGTGACTAACAACTCGGGTAAGCGCCATTATATTATGTCTTCTATGCTATCTTACTTACCCGAGCAGGTAACCTACACGGAACAAAACTCTAGTGCAAACGAATACATGGAACTCAAATTATACGTCAACGGATGTCGGAGCACATCACATTCTACGCGAAACGAAACGTTAGTGCACAAGTATACATGAAACTTAAATTATACGTCAATGGACGTTAGAGTACATCACACATGACTTTCGAGGCAAGGCCTTGGGGAAAACGCAAATGGTCACGACAACAACGATGCTAGTTCCGTCAGCGGGAGAACAACAGCCGAAATGCAGTACTTTGCCACGCGATCCTGCAAACAACATGAATCTCGCTAAGGTACGGTAGAACAAGATTTTACAACAATCGGTACTTAGTATAAAGAGTCTCATAATTATTGGCGCTGCAAAAGAAGTCACATGTCTTCGCATTCCCCTACCTCATTAATGGCGATTATGCTATGTTCGACATTCCATGGTAATGTCACCTAACAACCGACCATCACATGAAATTCCAGGTAAAGTCCTTAAATTTCTTTTGTTGAAATTTCGACTTCTTGCATATAGTGAGTAGATTTTTGCATTTCTACTCCCCCCCCCCTAATGATCGTTGCACCACAAAAATTTTCTTTCATGATAGCGAACACTCATTTGCTTATTTCTTGACAAATTCGTACGCTACCCATGAATTGTTTGTTACGCATGTGGTTTCACTTCGAATGGTTGTTTTGTCAAAATCTCATATATTATTTCGCTATACTAAATCTTTGTATTGTATTCTAGACGACCCGTATTGTTGCAAACTGTTGACTCCTTGTTATCGAGTCAACGGATTTCTTGGAAAACTCATTTTCTTTTGATTTACATACATGGTTTTTTTGTTGTAACCATGTTGAAACTCTCTTGTCAACACATGCATTCATTATTGAAATGTGACTAAACCAAGTTCAATTGTTTGAACTTGCTCATGATATATATTCAATTCAAGGTCTAATATGATGGATTGAAGTCATCATATTCAACATAATCCTAACAAGCACTTCATTTGTTTTGAATCGTAATAGGCTTGTTTGGTCTTCGACTTCAGTGAATCGCTTCTTTGATACGATCACCTAGTGGTGGCGTTTTCACAAATTTGAAGCTTGTGCTAATCTCGTCTTCACACACCACGTACGGATTTAATTATTCATTTATTTATTTATTTATATTAAATCCGTTTTGCTGGCTATTCATATTAAAGCAGTCTTAATACAATCGTGTATTAAGACAATGGTACACAAGTTCATGTCATATTTCGGTGTACCTCTTAACGGTTCTTTCAGCATCGATCAAATATTTTGTTATATTTATTGCTCTTTCATTTTCGATCGAAAAACATTATTTATTTGTTTCCTTTTCAATCGAAAATCCTATGAGATTTGTTTGACACAAACGTTCAGATTTACTTCATTGAACCTTTCATCTAATTTCAAACACGGTGATATTTGTTCGGTCACCACTATTATTGAATTATTTCGATCACCACGACACCTTGTGGCGTCGGTATAAACTTGTAGCTTGGGCTAATCATTATCGAGCGTTTCATGCAAAACATAGGTGATATTTGTAGGATCACCGCTATCATTGAATTGTTTTATTCACTATGACACCTTTTGGCGTCGATATAAACTTGTAGCTTGTGCTAATCACGATCAGCCGTCTCATGCGAAACCATATATGCTTTTTGTTTGACATATCATTTAAGTAGTCTTAATGCAACTATGTATTAAGACGACGATACACCAGGTTCGGTTGTATTTCATTTCGGTGTATCCTGGCAGCTCAAAAATGTCAACACATTGATTTTATCTTATTCATTTATTGGTTCAACAGTTGACAAATCATTTCATGATTCTATCTATTTGAGCTTGTTGATTCAGGTTTCAATCATACAACAACCAACGCAAGTTTCCGTTGGTAGAAAAGTTCGATTGTTTCAAAATTTATTTGCATATTGTGAACGTTCATTTGGAAACTCTATCGGTCGAAATTCATCTTTTATTGAACCCCGTAAATTTGGTCGCATTGGTGATAGTATCATTATGCTTCATTCACTTGACATCGATTTCTGGAACAAACTCAGTTGAACCGTTGGGTTCTTATTGATGCAAAATGTCCTTATGTTCACGTAAATCCGAATAAGTTTTGATTCGATTACGCGGTCGTTCACTTTTGTAGTATTCGGACTTACCAGCGAAACGACACAACTTTGAGGAGATAACATAGTCTAAATTTCGAGGACGAAATTTCTGCAACAGGGGGAGAATGTGACAACCGATAATTAACGGCTTCTAATTACGCAATTAACAAACATTTAAGGCGATAATGAATAGTGTTTAAGGCACAAGTTAACTTATTTAGGTTATTAGAATGCCTAGGAACGCTTATCTGACGTTAAAGTGCGTGTACGACGATTTTCGGAAAAACTGGGCAACGACAAACGATAACGAATGGATACCGTACAAAATACTGACCATACTGACAAAAGCGAAGTTTATACATATAACTTATACTTATGAATGCGGTTTTGTGAAAACATCATGCTTTCGAACGTCATGAAGCGCAAACGTGAATGAAAACGCGGTTGCGGGAAACGCACCGACAACGACACGGAAGCATCAGACACGCGTATTAACAAAAAAAAACTGAAATATTTTGATATATTTAACTTCGTTTTCAAATTTTAGTATCCTAGTTGGAGACGGATCGAAAAACGGCGGACGAGGCCTTTACGCGGTTTAACACGACTAATTGAACGAACGCGAACATTGGTGATAATTCAATTAGAGCACTAGTGTAAGTTATTTGGATTCATCATATGCATTATCCTACTAACGTGCATTTAGTAATTCACGATTTTTGTAAAATCTTTTCAAGTTAATACGCATCTATATATTATAAAGATTATTAGAGCACGACCAACGAGCAATCAAATTATACGATACTTTAACGTGTTTATATTTTATTTTGGGATATATAAATATATATGCTCATAAGTATGTGTCATTATTTCATACTTAACCATGTATGTATACCTACGTACATATATATACACATGGGACTTCCACACATACATATATGATATAAATGTTTAGCAAAAAAAAAAAAAAAATCCAATACTTACCATAATATTTAGTTAATATTTTATGGATTTTATCAACACACATTTAATAAATTAAACCAAAGTGCTCCCAAGGATGATACGAGCTTTTGTCATATAGAAGGTGACAACACAAGTTTAGAAATTTCAAGTCCACGTACCTATTTTAACGAGCTGCATTTTTTTCTTCTTCTTTGATTGAACTATTTTAAATGTCATATTTGTTGAGTATGCCTTTGGGAGAAATAACTTCAACATTATGTTTTCTTGTCTGACCTTCCAAACGTGAGTACTAGAGATATTGCCAAATCAATAAAATAATGCAAGTTGGTAACTTTCACATCTATTCAAACCAATCAAAGATTTAGACTTTCTAACACATTTCAAAAACACCATACTTTTACTCCCTCTCTTCCTTATCTCTCTCGGCCAACCACACCCCCACACACTTACCCATTTTTATAAAGGTAAATATCAAGACTCAAGCTCCAAGATCCAAGTTTTTTTGTGATTCAATCTTTGGTTTGAAGATTTAAGTTCAAGATCTCTTCTTTTCTAACTTTTCCTTCTCCTTGCTCGTTTTAAGTAAGTTTCATCTTTCAAATCTATTTCTTATGAGGTTAAAAAAAACCTTGTTTTGGTTTAAAAATGTTCACCCAAGTAGTGTGCTTGTCTAAGATTTGTTAAAGTATGAAAACTAACACTTTAAAATTTAAAAGACTTGACCTTCTTGAATTATTTGATGATATGCTATGTTTTTATTTCTATTTTTATTTTAAGTGGTTTTACATAACTCTTGTGTTGTGGTTTTCTTAGAAATTGTGATTGAAAAAAAAAAAAACAAGTTATGTAATAAATTTTTGAAGGCGTCCAACTAACGTGCGAGTATATAGATTTATTTTTTTTCTCTGCATAATTAGGAATATTTACACAAAAATGGTTGTATATAAATTGAAATATTTATTGGAGAATAAGTATTTTGAACACAAACAAATATATATATAAATATATGTATATGTATTGTCAAAGTTATTATTTAGTGAAACCACTAGTTATGAAAAAAAAAGTTTTACAACCTAATATATCTACTATTAATATATTTGTTGTAAATCTGTTGTGAAACCCCAGAATTTTGTTTGTATGACTTAAGGGATTACATGAATGACCACTACATGATATATAGATGTAGTCTACTAAAATAATTTAGTAAAAGTTATAAAATTCAAAGACCTATTATGTGTTCATATACATATTTTTAAAGTATATATAATTTTCATACAGTTGAGAAAGGTCCTATTATGGGGTTTCTACAAATATTTATTTGATATATGACTTTGTTCGAGTAACAAGATTTCCTTTTTATGCAAATATGGCATTTATTGGGAATATGTGTAGAAATATAACATATATTATCATTTTACGTATATACAAGTAGTACTACTGTGTATATTTCCCTAAAATAAATAAATAAATAATTTTCAATATATTTATTATACATGGAGACAAGTTACCACTCGGGTTAAGGTATTTATATATCCTATAAACTCGAACACTGTTTCTATACGAGAATACAACGACGAGTGAGTTATATCATCTATATTTATATATATGTTTTATATAAATATACATTTTCAAGATAGTAAAGACATATCACCAATGAGTCGTAGAGTCTAATGTTCGAAACACCACAGGTATTTCAATCAAGTCTAGCTAGTTGGGTGAATATTATACATGACCAACCTATATGTTAGGATATTTCCATTAGACTTTAAGGTGGTGTTTACTTGTAGTAGGTCACGACGAGGTTATTTCAAGCTGTGGGATTTGTTTATCTTTGTTTGATATATGGAGTATTATGCTTTGCCGATCAGGTGAGTTCATAACCCCCACTTTTTACAGTTTTACATTTTTTTTATAATTGTTTTCGGGGGTGGAAAGACATGCAAGTTTTTGCAAAAGAAAACACTATTTTGATGAACGAAAACACATATTTATAAACCATGTTGCAAATGATTTTCAACGAACTTGAATGGTTTACGAACGATTTATACTAAACATACCGGTTTTACAAAACGTGCATGATTTTCATGACTAGTGACAGGAATGTCCTAGTTACTACAACGGAACTGGGTTGGCCTGCGTATGAAAAACGAGACAACTAAGTGAGATCATGTCCCCCTTTTCTTTCAACGTTTCGGTTTACAACTTTGGGGGGGAAATACATGTCAAACTTAGGTATGATTAAGTTATGGAATGAACTCTTAGATCATGTGAGCATAGGCTGTAACTGAGGTGCCATTAATTCTTTTGAGGACCAAGGAACAAAGGTTAGATCTAATGGGTACGGGCGAGCCCCACTCACGGTCCATGGGTGACCACTTAGAGTGTTGTTGTGTCACAGTCGAGGTTATTCGACACAGTCGAGGTGATTCACACAGTCGAGGTGATTCGACACAGTCGAGGTGATTCACGCAGTCGAGGTGATTCGACACAGTCGAGGTGATTCAACACTAAAAACCGTCTACACAGGTTGAGTACTTCCTATGTCGCCGCATACGTTAATGTCCCCGCGAAACATTAACGATCAACCTGTTCATAGACGCTTTACATACCCATTTACAACACTAAAACTTTCATATACTCATAAGATTCATTTGATGGAAACTCTCAAATACATGAATTACAAACTTTGGTAACGTTTTTCAAGTTATACCTAAGTAAGAGGAAGCGCTGATCCTGCTTACAAAGGTTCGTTTGGGCTCGGCCCATTCTCTCTCTCTTGCAATGCACAAAGACTCTTGTGGGCTAGACTCACAGCTTTTCTTATATCATGCCATGAAAATAATTTTACTATATTTTCTCAACAACTTTAAAACCGGTTATCAAAAAGATTTATTTTAAATCTTTTCAAAACAAACTATGAACTCGCTCAACTTTATGTTGACTTTTTCGCATGTTCTTTCTCAGGTTGCATTTTTAAAACTACGGAACGGTTGGAATAGGAGAACCCACGGGATTTCGAGTACTTAGCGGGCGTTTATTGTTTAGAAGTCTTAGCCTTTTGCTTCCGCTGTGCAATGAAGATACCAGTCCCGTCACGCCATGCTCTGATAATTCGGGGTGTGACATGCAGCCCCATTATCAGTAATCTAACCAACATTGTATGGCCCTTTAATTGCTGTTGCGCGGCCCATCATTCCCAGGCCTGACTGGGATTTGTGACTATGCCCACCCCGTGTATGAATCAGCTAAAAGTCCTATACCATTATAAAGGATGCGGCCCAAGTCTTACGGCCTGTTACATGTGCAGCCCGCTGCACAAATCCCGACCCAATGGACTTTGCATATTATAAGTTTCTCTTAACAACCCAAAATCAATCTAGGTTACCACACCCTACCAAACAATTATCATTTAGAACAAGTAACATAATCACCCACATGCTCATCAGCCTATTCCCAGAACATTAAATCCCTATCTAGTGCACGTTAATTAGTCGTGACGACTCCCTATAATCGATCACATGCCCACTGACACTTTCTCATGCAAACATGAACACAATGGCCCACCATATGAAGTGATCATTATCATTCAATATCTAAATTCCATGTATCAATCACAAAAGTTATAATCATATGTCTTTCCCACTAGGTTCTAATTTCAAGATCGTAGGGTTTCACAACAAAACAATTGATAAGATTTAATTCCTTTGAGTATTGTGACAACATTATAAGAAGGTGCACATGGTTGATGAGATCAAGATTACAAATGCACACATGGCCGCCATTTTCTATATTCAAAGTTACCAACCCTTAACAACCATTTAACCCGATTCTATTGGACCTTTAAGCCACTGTTATATCCAATTTAATTATGAACCACATATCACACAATTGCACATAAGATCACATATGATTGAATCGATCATATAATGTCTCAACTAAACATCATCATACAAAACAACTAACAATCACATAATCAACAAGGAGTATGGCGATTAAACTAACCGAAAGTTAATGCCTCGAAAGGGGGGGGGGGTTCTCTTCTGCGTACGTAAAAGATGGAGGAATAGGGTTTTGTTTGAATTGTGAAACCTTATACAAGATATACGTAATTAATGGGAAGGGAAGGTGGGCTCGATTTGGGTCTGAGATAAAACAAGGAACCAAATACAATTTATCATGTGAGCACACAATGGCCGGCCCAAGTTACTTATCTCTAATTTCCACTTGGGCTTTACTAAGCCCATGCGCAAGTGTGACCTAACTGGACATATATGTGCGCTCGGGTTGGGCTCAAGAAACTCGCGACCCGCAAGAGTCGAGTAATTCCGCGGCCCATATAAGTTAGTTTCCTGAATTTACTAAATTACATAATTAATCGCATCACGATTTCTTGTAACTATATACACATAACACTTAATAGTATTCAATTATAACTTTCAATTAATTTAAACATGTATTCGACAGCTATCGTTTAATAACAAAGTTCATATGGTATTCAAGTGAACTACCACATACAGTAAAGCATAAAACGATCAGTACAGAAAGGAATAGAGTTTGAAAATACGAGTTGTCACATCATCCCCAAGTTGAAAGAAATTTCGTCCCGAAATTTAGCACGTAGTTACTGAGGAAGCTAGTTAGGTTGTGTGGTTTCCTGGTTTTTCCTGGGGTGTCACATCCTTCCCCCGTTGGTTTGGAATTTCGTCCCGAAATTCCGCAGTAGCTTCAGCCTCAGTAGCGGTTTCGCTGTTCTCGAAAAACTGGGGATATCTGTGTTTCAATTGGTCTTCTCGTTCCCAGGTAAACTCTGGGCCACGACGGGAGTTCCAACGAACTCGAACAATAGGTATCCTGGTGTGTTTGAAAATCTTGACCTCCCGGTCCAAGATTTCCGCTGGTTTTTCAACAGATCGCAACTGATCGTTGATGGTGAGCTCCTTGAAAGGAACTGTGAGGGTTTCATCTGACAGACACTTCTTCAGATTCGACACATGGAATACGTTGTGAACTCCACTGAGTTCTTCGAGTAGATTCAACCTGTAGGCCACCTTGCCAATTCTCTTCGTGATTACAAAAGGTCCAACATATCGCGGGTTGAGTTTGCCTCGTTTACTAAAACGAACAACACCCTCCCAAGGTGATACTTTAACCAGTACTCGATCCCCAACCTGGAACTCGAGTGGTTTCCTGCGCTTATCAGCATAGCTTTTATGACGGTCACGAGTTGCCGCCATTTGTTGTCGTATCTGAGCAATCTTCTCTGTTGTGTCTACGACGAGCTCTGGGCCAGTGATTTGGCTGCTTCCACCTTCTGCCCAACAAAGAGGTAATCGGCACTTCCGTCCACACAATGCCTCGAACGGAGTAGGCTGGATGCTGGTGGGGTAACTGATGATATACGAAAACTCCACTAAAGGTAGATGCCGCTCCCAGCCGTTACAAAGTCGATTACACATGTTCGAAGCATGTCTTCAAGAGTTTGGATGGTGCGTTCAGTCTGCCCATCCGTCTGTGGATGATATGCTGTGCTCATGTCTAGACGTGAGCCAAAGGATTTGTGCATCGCTTGCCACAAATCAGATGCAAATCGTGGGTCGTGATCGGAGATAATGGAAGTTGGCACCCCGTGCCTAGCAACCACTTCTTTCAGATAGATAACTGCAAGTGTAGAAAACTTATCCATTTCCTTGATGGCTAGAAAGTGTGCTGGTTACGTGAGACAATCAACGATTATCCAGGTGATATTGTTTCCGCTTCAAGTTGTAAGTAGCCCAGTGATAAAATCCATGGTAGTCCGTTCTCGTTCCCATATGGGTGTTTCTAGTTGCTAATACTTCACCTTGACTTTCCCACAAGTCAAACATCTTTCCCATACCTAGCTAGGGGGGCCTTCATGCCCGATCACCAGTACAAGGTTTATAAATCCTAATGTCTCTCATCAAAACCCAGACGACTAGAATATCGAGGCCGGTGTGCTTTGCTCAACATAAATTTTCTGCAGTTACTGTATAATGAGATCCACACTCGTTCCATGAGGTGGTGAATATCGTCTGACCTGCCAAGGTTGCTTCTCCATGCCCCGCATGGGTTCAACTTGAAAATCCTCTTCCTTCAGTTCTCCAGTTTGAACAGGGCGAGTCGGATCAGGTAAGTTAGAGTCGATAGTGAGCTGCAAAGCTCGTGCACGTTCAAGTTTCATTGTTGTGATTATTCTAAAGTTCTCTCCAGCAATGTCATTAAGTGATTTAGCTCTGTCGAAGCCAAGGTATGCAGAAGGCCCTTGTGATCGGTCTAAATAACGAATCTGGTACCGTCCAAGTAATGCCTCCATCTAAAATCCCAAGACCACGTTTTTCGCCGCCAGTTGTGTGTCGTGCAGTTCCTCCTTCTAACTCCATCACGTAAGTCATCACTCTCTCGCGTTGCGTCGGTGTGTAACTGGGACTCTGATTCGGACCATCATAGTATACCACCAATTCACCCGCACCCTCGGGTAAAGGCGATGCTCAGTGCATTGCAGAGTTGGAATTCGAAAGTTGAAAAGATGTCCTCCTGTTTTGTCAATCACGATCACAGCACCCTGCTGTGCTAAAGAGGTTTAAGCTGCGTGACCTTCGAAAATCATGTGATCAATCTGCGATAATATCAAGCGGGTCCAAGAAATTGTTGTACCCTCGAAGGACTTTTTGGTATCGATTAGTTTCCAACCAAAACGGGTCTTAGCGAGATCCACGTACATTCCCATTTGTTGGTTATATAACCCCAAAGGTACCTCTCGAATTCAGAAGTTACCTTTATCAAGCCTTCGCGCAGTGTGGCTCCTCCCTCAGGAGCTCTCAATTAAAATACAAAGCTGTCCATGATGTTCTTTTCTCCTAGAAAAGATTCAAAACATCATCCAATAGCATGGTCGGTTCACATGATCCATAAAGCTGCTGGTGTGTTGATTACCCTAAGGGTCATGGAATACAAAGTCGTATGGCCGAATTGTGTTGGATAAGCCGCTTTAAAACATCCTCCCCTTGGACTTCCACTTGGTAATAGTCCGCTCATAAATCAACCTTCGAATGAAAGCTCGACCCTTGCAATGAGTCGACAGGTTGTCGGTACATGGTCGAGGCACACGGTTCTCAACTGTCGCCTTGATGAGTTCTTGATAATCAGTACATACACAAAAAGACTTATCTTCACATATATAATTGGGGCTTCCCAAAGCGAGAACTAGGTCCGCCAAAACTCCTGTCCAACAATTCTCGTAGTAGATTATACAGTTCTTGCAACCCTCCTGGTGCAAAATAGTTGAAGTACGAGTATTCGGAGCTGCCTCTGGCATGAGATCAACTGAGGTTCCGACTAACAGTTGTGAAAGTAAATCAAAAAGTTCCTCGAATAGCACATTGAGATGTGTTACAAACAATTGGTGGATCCTCGATACTATTTTCCTTAGTCTTATCATTAGAAACGGTTGCTAGCATAGCGGGGTTATCCCTCTGTAGACACTTCTGGGCCTTCATAGCTGGACTGGCGCTAACCCTTGCACCTCTCTGACACTTTAGAATAGGCAATGGTCCTCCACTAGGGAGAAGGATACGCAAAACTAACTTCTTATAGGGTATATCTGCGCGATATCTGAATAACCAATACACCCTAACTGCTGCATCAAAATTGTCAAGGGTAGTAGAAGAAATGTCAATGTCGAACACTTGTCCCACAAGGTCGATTTTGCATCCCAACAATCATATGAGGTTTCCATTGTCTTGCCATCAGCCGATCCCACAACAGGTTGGGTTTCAAGAAGCATCAGGGTTATAGAGAACAGAGACGAAGTGATTCGTTACCAAGACCATGTATGCCACTCTGTTATTACAATCCTGGTGTCGCCCACGCCAATCCTAAATGCCCCTACATGAGCATCATTTCCTGTGTGGTTGTACTTGTTGCGAGGATTTCCAGTACGGCCGTCGTTTCCTTGGTTGTTGTCGTTTTGATTTAGCAACAGCCACTCCATGTCGTAGGCACCTTCATTTCTATACTTTTGGTCACCATTTCTAGTACCTTGATGTTGCCGTGACTGTTGCCTCCGATGCTGTTGTTTGAAACGGAGCTCTACGATCTTTCATCAATAGGGTCCATCTTTTCATATTCCGTGCCACGTTCTAAGGCGCTACTCACTGTGCTGGCAGTTACCCACTCCACGCTTAGTCGATTGTCATCGCTTATGTCCCGATTGATTCGTAAGAGTTGACTCCTATGAGTCACTGACAAGGGTAAGGATTCGATTGAAGCCAAATCGCTGGTGTTCGTTACCGGTAATCAGGGTCGTCAAATTACTGAGGTCAGTAAAGTATTGCGCTCATTCTCCGGTCCATCGATGTTGCAAGTTGTTGAGTAATACACAGAATGTTACGAGAGTGTTGCAGAAGTGATCGCACTTCGGGATCCAAGGCGTCAATACGTTAAGTCCCAGCAAACGAAGAAAGGTGAGAAAGATATAGACCAATCATTGTCGTTGCAACATCCAACTCGGGGATGTTCGTACAAGCACCTAACATTCTACACAGTTCGCTAGGTGTTTAGATGGGTATTCAGGTAATAATCGGTAGCGTCGAGATTCAAAAGGATCCAGAGAGAAATAGAAAGTTCACGTTCGAGTGGGGGACAATCATTGCTATGACCCCTATAGGTTTGTTATGTCTCACATCGATCAAATAACGGGACGGAACCCCTTTTTCACTTGTTAAGCCTCATTGGGACTCACATGCACCCCATATTATTATTATGTGTGCACCCACAATAACATTGCGATTTGCATGCTCATCTCAGTTCCTCCTAACTCATGTCAAATGGTTCCTCAAACTCAGATGTCAAACGGAGGTCATCAAGGTAATAAGATCACAAAATCCAAGGATTATGCATACTATCAACGCATCATAGAGTAAGCAAGCAATCCATGCCATCATGCTATAGTGACGAGTGTATGTTCGTATGTTTCGTCATAAACAAATGTGTACTAGTCATGTAATGTATGCAACAAGTAAGAAAGACGAACCTTGAAATATGGAGCTGAGTGTCATGGCCGTATTCACATTTTCAGAACTGTTCGGTTATAGTCTGGTTTTATAAAAAACGTTTTTCCCTTTTTAAAAAAAACCAAGTTTGCTATAACCAATGGCTCTGATACCAATCTGTCACACCCCCAAAATACCACCTGCGGAATTACCGCGGGGCGTGTGACGTACCAGGATCCAAGCCACCAATCACATTGAACTTCGCATAGTATAATTAAATAAAACTTTCATTTATTGACATTAGATTTAAATGCTTAATTGGTCCCTGTGGTTTTCAAAAATTTCAGACTTGGTCCTAGTGGTTTTCTAATTACACGCTTGGTCCCAAAAGTTGTCAAAAATGCACTCGGTTGATCCCCAACCCTAACATCAGTTAAATTTCTCAGTTAACTATGTGTGAAATGACTATATTACCCTTGAACAATTAAAAACCTAAAACTACATTACCCTCTGCATCATCTTCATCACCAACATCATACCCATTTCACTCTGCTCTCTCTCGATCTGACACCGGTGACCGGCCGGTTTTCCGGCGTCTCCGTTCTCCGGTAGCACCACACCCACCTCCGACAAACCCCCAACAACCACCTGCCATCCCCCCTTGTTTCATTCGAGCTGGTGACCGGTGCACCTCTGGCCGGTTGCCGGTCGACTGTCTTACCAATCGAACACCCAACCCCCACACCAGTTTATACCCTCTGCAACATACCCACCTGTTGCATCCCTCAAACGATGATGATGCTGATGCGGTGGTTATGGGGTTGGGTTGTTGTGGGTGGAGATCAGAGGTTGAAGAAGAAATGGATGTTGTGGTCAACTACTTAACTGGAATAAAAGGGGCGATGATGATGAGTTTCTAATTGTCTGAGTGAATCGGTGGTTGAGATATGCCAAGTCTTGGCAGGGCAATTCTCCGGTGGTATATATATTTGATGCCACCATTAGTTTTGCAGCCATGGAAGTTTTATCTAATCTGTACCGATTGTTTTTTACAGATCTGAGCCTCATTCTATTCAACAAAATTGCTTTTATTTATTCACGGAATTGAGTCTTGGAGCTGTCATTCAGTTGATTTAGGCTGAATTTTTGATTGGAACTATCATGTGGTTTTTATTTATTTATGAGTTAAATGCTTCGTTGACATCTTTTGGCTCTGGCTGATGAAGATGATGATGGTGTGGGTTTGTGATGAAGATGATGATGGTGATGAAGATGATGCAGTGGATGGATGAAGATGATGCAGATGATGATGGAGATGAAGATGATGATGGTGATGAAGATGATGCAGTGGGCTTTGTTAATAAGCAAGGGTAGTTTGGTCATTTAACATGGACTTAACTGAGATATTTAACTGATGTTAGGGCTGGGGACCAACCGAGTGCATTTTCGACAAGTTTTGGGACCAAGCGTGTAATTAGTAAACCAATAGGACCAAGTCTAAAATTTTTGGAAACCACAGGGACCAACCAAGCATTTAACTCTTGACATTAAGTATTACAACGTTACAAACAATTCACAGTATACAGCGGAAGCATAAATCATTTGTTAAGTGTTTATAAACCATTAGTCTTGTGTTGCGATTCCATGTATCTCGACCCATGACCACTCCAGCTTTTCAGACAGCAAGTTCCAACAATATGCACCTAAAGGCCTGCAAGGCATGTAACAACGAGTCAACAACAAAGTTGAGCAAGTTCACAGCTGGTTGTTTAGTTTTAAAAGTTTGTTTTGAAAACCATAAGTTGTTTCGTAAACCACGAGTTAACCAGTATCCTTGTTTCCCAAACCATATCCATAATCAGTGGGGGCTTCCCCATGTGAACCACTAGACTGTTACCATATTGACAACTGACGAAAGTAAGTTTTGCCCTAAGTCAATGTCTATCATCATTGACTGAGTGCCTAGATCCATTAGTACACGCCCGTCCTACCGGCACGGTGTGAGGCTTGTCAACCCTAATAGCGCTATTAACTAATGACCCGCTCGCCATTGGCCCGACGATTAAGTCGATATAAAAATGAGGGACTTCATGATAGAGTTTTGTCTAGTAAGTTTAAGGTTGTTGTCCTACCCAAGGAGGACGAACGTACGTATTCTACCCAAGGAGAATACGCAGGATTAATATTGGCATCCTACCCATGGAGGATGGAGGTACATATGCTACCCAAGGAGAATATGTAGGTTTCGTTTAGTTCTTTAACCCACTCCCAACCACCGGGAATCCCATGCCTTTTAAAGAGTGTGAACTCACCTTAGATTTGCTCAGTTAGACTAAATGCTTGTTTACAGTTGATCAATCAAACCCTATCGTGGTTACCAAAGACAGTCACTTTCATGAATTCACGATTCACGTATCTAGTCACACGTATTGCTTAAGTAGTAAACAACCAGACATATACATCACGTATGTAACACAAGCGTTCCCGTCATAGTACATTTACAATACAAGTTCACATAATGCATCATTACAAGTAATTTAGTTCACATGCAAGTACACACGTATCGGTTCATTCGCATCCTTTAACCATTTCCATATCATGTTCATGTTTCAATACATCACCCGACCGATTAGTTTGTTATTCACATAACATATCATACGCACCACTCTTATGAAAAAAATAATAATAATTAATCATGCAACACGCGTATCCCTAACATATACCATAACCGTAATATTTATTAGACATTTGGGCCTCGTGCAGCCCGGCCCACTACTGCATTTTAATTAAACTACCCGGCCCACTGATGTGCTTTTATTAAAGGTTGCAGCCCCATTATCTGTAATTTAACCAACATGTATGGCCCTTTAATTGCTGTTGCGCGGCCCATCATTCCCAGGCCTGACTGGGATTTGTGACTAGGCCCACCCCATGTATGAATCAGCTAAAAGTCCTGTACCATTATAAAGGATGCAGCCCAAGTCTTACGGCCTGTTACATATGCAGCCCGCTGCACAGTTCCTGACCTAATGGACTTTGCATATTATAAGTTTCTCTTAACAACCCAAAATCAATCTAGGTTACCACACCCTACCAAACAATTATCATTTAGAACAAGTAACGTAATCACCCACATGCTCATCAGCCTATTCCCAGAACATTAAATCCCTATCTAGTGCACATTAATTAGTCATGACAACTCCCTATAATCGATCACATGCCCACTGACACTTTCTCATGCAAACATGAACACAATGGCCCACCATATGAAGTGATCATTATCATTCAATATCTAAATTCCATGTATAAATCACAAAAGCTATAATCATATGTCTTTCCCACTAGGTTTTAATTTCAAGATTGTAGGGTTTCACAACAAAACAATTGATAAGATTTAATTCCTTTGAGTATTGTGACAACATGATTAGAAGGTGCACATGGTTGATGAGATCAAGATTACAAATACACACATGGCCGCCATTTTTTATATTCAAAGTTACCAACCCTTAACAACCATTTAACCCCAATTCTATTGGACTTTTAAGCCACTGTTATATCCAATTTAATTATGAACCACATATCACACAATTGCACATAAGATCACATATGATTGAATTGATCATATAATGTCTCAACTAAACATCATCATACAAAACAACTAACAATCACATAATCAACAAGGAGTATGGCGATTAAACTAACCGAAAGTTAATGCCTCGAGGGGGGGGGGGGGGTTCTCTTCTGTGTACGTAAAAGATGGAGGAATAGGGTTTTGTTTGAATTGTGAAACCTTATACAAGATATACGTAATTAATGGGGAGGGAAGGTAGGCTCGATTTGGGCCTGAGATAAAACAAGGAACCAAATACAATTTATCATGTGAGCACACAATGGCCGACCCAAGTTACTTATCTCTAATTTCCACTTGGGCTTTACTAAGCCCATGCGCAAATGTGACCTAACTGGACATATATGTGCGCTCGGGTTGGACTCAAGAAACTCGCGGCCCGCAAGTGTCGAGTAATTCCGCGGCCCATATAAGTTAGTTTCCTGAATTTACTAAATTACACAATTAATCGCATCACGATTTCTTGTAACCATATACACATAACACTTAATAGTATTCAATTATAACTTTCAAGTAATTTAAACATGTATTCGACAGCTATCGTTTAATAACAAAGTTCATATGGTATTCAAGTGAAGTACCACATACAGTAAAGCATGAAACGATCAGTACAGAAAGGAATAGAGTTTGAAAATACGAGTTGTCACATCATCCCCAAGTTGAAAGAAATTTCGTCCAGAAATTTAGCACGTAGTTACTGAGGAAGCTAGTTAGGTTGCGTGGTTTCCTGGTTTTTCCTAGGGTGTCACAAATATGATATAATAGAAATTACGCATTAATTAAGCAGCGTACATATTTGATGAACCTATTTAAAAAAATATTAATTAACTTTTTTTAATCTATACTTTGTAATACTTTAAAATATGAAAGAATAAAAACAATTTAATTACAGGACCCAGATATAATACTTTCTTAATTCAAATATCCTTTCTTTTATGAAAGTACAACAATTTCAATCCGATGATGAGGGGTAATCTTTGTTTTTTTCTTTAATTAGAAGTTGGTTTGGTGTAAGTAACAGGGGTGTAGTTAGACTAGAGGGTATGGGGGCTGGCTGAGACCCGGCTTGGCCCTGCGCCGGTCCCTCACACCGCCCCCCCCACTCCTCCGGCTAGGCAACTTCGGCTCCCACAAGACGGAGAGGACGGGCCTCTCTCCTCACACACACACAGCTATACATACATACATATATATATATATATATATATATATATATATATATATATATATATATATAGTGGAGAGTTCAAATGAGAAGAAATTTTTTGTAAGAAGAAAAAAAGAACAAATTTCAACCAATAAGAATGTTTTATTTTACTTCATTTAATATAAGTATTTAATGTTACTATAAGGGTACATTGGTAAATCTACATAGGTCATTAATTTGTAGTCTTCCTCTTTAATAGCTAATATATTAAATTTTTTGTAACTTATCTTCAAAATATATATTTTTTCAAAAAAATTAAATAAAATAATTTAAAATGTAGGATAAATTAGAAGTTGTGTAGGATAAATTACGAGTTGTGTAAGATAAATTTTTAAACGTGTAGGATGAATATTGAAATATGTAGGACAATTTTTTGATGTGTGTAGGCAAAAAAAGTTAATGTGGAGGATAATAGTCTTTGTGACTAATTAATTAGTCAAAAATGATAATAAATGAGATAAGTGAAAAACTATTTAATATTTTACAAAATTACCCTTTATTCTTTTTCTTCTTAATTAAATTTTCTTCTCAAATGAACCTTCCCCTATATATATATATATATATATATATATATATATATATATATATATATATAAATGGGTTCATCCGTCACCCCTTAGGTCCATCCCCTTCAAGCCCCTCCTACGTGACGGTGACGTGGCGGCCCATCCCGTTTGGGATGAGGCTATCCATACCCTCCAGTCTTATGGGGCTGTTGTTATGGCTAGACAGCTAGTCACTTGCTAGCTTCAAAAAATCGTAACTTTTATAATATCATTCCACCGTTTAAAAAAAAGGTAAATGGTTTAAAACCTAGGGCTGTAAACGAACCGAACGTCCAGTGAACAGTTCGTGAACCGTTCGGCGGGAAGTTCGTTTATGTTTGTTCGTTTAATAAACGAACGAACACGAACAAGAAATTTCGTTTGATTAGTTAAATGAACGAACATGAACAAAGGTCTCGCTCGTTCAGTTGTGTTCGTGAACGTTCGGTAATGTGTCCGTGAACGTGTTCGTGAACATTCGTTCATTTGCGTTCGTTTATGTTCGCGTGTTTGTCTTTTAATGAAAGATTTTTATACTTTCATATATTTTATGTATACTTTTTTATATAATTAAACTTATATTTATTTTATCCCTAAAAATTAAACTAAAAAAAAACATATTTAACCTTGTTTATGCACCATTTCCTTTCATTTCTTATTATTTAAATCAACGAATACGATCGACAACCGTTCCACAATAAGGAATTCAAGTTCTAGTGCTACTCTCTCGGCCATCCACCTTTATCCTTCGTCACATTCGCCAAATTTATTTGTGTTCGTGAACCATTCGCGAACACACTCATTTCCTTAATGAACGAACACGAACATAAAATCTCAGTCGGTAAGTGTTCATGAACCGTTCGTGAACACGTTTATTTCCTTAACGAACGAACACGAACAAGGCCTTGTTCGTGTTCGTTCGGTTCGTTTACAGCCCTATTAAAACCTATTAAAGTTTGACTAAATATGCTTTTCACATCGGAGACTGTGTTGCTTTTTCATTACCAATGCAGCCTGTATTAACTTTTTGAGTTTACTTTCGTTTTGCTCATTGTGGTTTAGTCATTTTAACGGTTTTGCTCTAATAGTTTAAAAATAACCATTTTCTTTCCTGATCTTTCAAGTTTGTCGCCAGTTTGCTCCCTGGCTCTAACTCAGTTAAAATGTTCAATTAAAAGTAGGGGTATTTCGGTAGTTTACTCCCTAGCTCTAACTCGATTAAAAAGTTTAGTTAAAAGTCGCGATAGTCGTGATCGGCAGGTGGTAGTTGCAGGTGGTGGTGGATGGTGGTGGCAGGTAGAAAGAGTGGTTGGAAAGATTGGAGATCAAAAAAGAATTACTTATATACATGTAAATAAACAAGTTATAGGTTTATTTAGGTGAAAAGACTTACATGTCCTTGCTTTTATCTATAAAATTACCAAAATACCCTTCTAGTTAATGGATTTTTTGGATGTAGTTAGAGGCGGGGAGTAAAATAACGATAAATTAGAAAAATCAGGGAGGAAAATAACTATTTTTAAACTATTTGGACAAAACCATTAAAATACCAAATCACAGGGAGTAAAATGGAAGTTAACTCTAACTTTTTTTAACAAACTACTTCATTGTCTCCAATCTTTAACAAAGAGCCCATTGCAGGTTCCCGTTCATCATCGGAATTTTTTGTTTCCCTCAACCATTAAATTTCATTTCATCTTATCTTCATCTATACTCAAGCGTATCCTAATATTTTCTTAGAGGTATCTCCGATAAATAAAACGAACGAAGATCTAAAAAAACTGCACTTCACCAAAAAAGTTGAGGGGTATCCCGGGCAACCCCTCACCTCCATGTAGATCCGCCCCTGCCATTGAGACCGCTATTTCGTGTTTAGCGATAAGGTAGTAGAAAATTTTAAAAAATAGCTATTGATAATTTATATATATTTATAATGTTTATTTTATATTTTTTTATGTATAAACTTATAAGTTTGAGGACAAAATTTAAACTAGTGAAAATAGAGGGGGTTAAATGTTCAAATAAATGTACTAGTTTTACACTTTATGTGTAAAAATTAAAGTTTTAGGGATTAAATGTAAAGTAGTAAAAGATAAGGGTTTGAATGTTAAAGTTTCTAAACTTATTAAAAACCTAAAGCTGAAACGCAAGTTACGACCACTATTATCCTTCTTCCTCTTTTCTGGCCGATATTGCAGCACTGGCGCTGGAATTCTCAATCAGTTGAAACGCTCTAGAAACACGAATTGGAATAATAATCTAGATAAACGAATTGAAACGACGAACTAAACCCTAAATTTGCGAATTGGTAGCGATTTGGGCCGTATACGAATTTGATATGGTACGAAACGTACCAATTCGAAATTCGTGTTATTTTGGGCGAATTTTGTGACTATTGTCCTATAGGAACTTAAAAGATAGTTTAGTACTTACTTAAAGTTAGGATACTTTGGTACTTCATTGGGCTCATTTAAATTAGATTTGGTCACTTAGCCCAAGTTTACTTTAAATAATTTAGAGTTAACCAAATTTTATTAATTAAGTCTAATATAAAAACTTTAAAATATATAATATTAGTTAGTTTTAAAAAATTAAACTTTATCAAACCCTATGGTCCGATCCGGTTTGATACAGCCGGTTCTCAGTGTAAACAACAAACCAAACCATCTACTACAGTTTGGAATTTTCAAAACTAGCTGATCAGTAGTTAAGAAAAAAAACAACCGTGATATCAAACCGATTACCAGTTTAGACGAATTCGCGGTTTTAAACTAAATCGTGAACACCCTTATCTTTTATAGACCCAAATTTATATCACTTACTCATCATATCAACTTCATATTTAGCACACCACATATAGTGCATAAAAAATCTTATATTGACTTCACACCTCCTAAAGTTCATTATTAATTGATCCTTATCTCTTTGTTATCATCTATGGTGTCCGTTCCTTTTCTATTGATTCACATCATACACATTTGGTTTGAGTTTCACAACTAGGTTTGAGTCGTGAATCATACACACTTCGTTTGTATAAATTAATATAATCTCTCTTGTGATCCTAAAACAACAACATGTGCTATACATTTAAAATTGACAATTCATAGAGGGGGAATTTGTTTAATCAACAAAACTAAAGTTATAAATTAACGATTACAAAAAAAAATGAAAACTATAAGAAATAGGGCACCAAATAAGAACAATAATAAAAAGATGTACAATCACGAAGTTTCTTTTACCTGTGTAGAATTGAAGAACACTCTTAAACCTAACAACCATAGGGGCTTTTGAACGCGGATGATTCATTACTGAACGAGGGTGAATGCTTGCTGAAGGAGGATTATGGGGCCTTCTAACTAGGTGGTGTGCTTGTGCAATAGTTCTATGGGAATTGAGAGAGAACGGAGAGCAGACAGATAGATTGGTTTGAGGGTGGGAATGGGAAAACCAACATTTTGAGACTTGGGAGGGAATTTAAAATTTTGATACGTCGCGGAGGGAAATATAAATTTTTTAAAGGGTTTTAAGAGCGGAAAGAGCGAAATGTTTAGGGGAGGAGGGGTGGTTCACTAGTGATAGATTCTATCACTCCCATTGTCTAATAAAATCATGCTATGTCATCAACCAAATTTCTATGACTAGTGATAGAAATATAGGGGGGTGGTATCACTAGTGATGGGATTCCAATGTACAAGTATTAATGCACAATGTACAAGTCATACCCTATCACTCCTCAAAGTTCAACGCATTATGCCCATAACTCGTTACACTCCATCACTAGTGATGGAATTGGACGGGGCGGTGTTCCACATGCTATCACTCGTTATGGTGACTCTATAACGGACCACCCCGTGTGGCCTTAGAGCAAACATTTAGAAGTTTTAGTGACATGCTTAAATGTGCCACTAAAAACCTATATTAGTGGCATAAACGTTAAAAGCCATAAAAATGTGTATTAAGCAAACATAACATACGTAACGTGCCATTGAAAACTGAAAGTACTGGCACAAAATCTTTAAGTCACTAAAAGTGTGTGCCACTAAATGGTTTTTTATTTGTAGTGCCTGCTAGGTAAGTTCTAGCTTATCTAATGAACATGCTATAATTCATCTCATTAGTTAGGTTGACAGCTACAATGCTTCTTGCTCCAGAAGGGACTGTATAGCGTACATCCTGTTGGATTTATATGTACGGGTTCGATAAGTCAACGCTGCTAACCGAGCTATGACCCGTAAGAGTTACACCTTGGGCAACGAACATTAAATCCACTTAACTTGGTTAACTGGTGACCACGAATAATTAACGGAACGAAATATATAATTATCTAGAATAATTATATATCCACGAGAAACAGAATTTATTATTTATACGGGTTATAAATAATATAACGTTTAATTACTTATTTAATTAAACTTTGTTTTTCGGGCTTCGTATCGCGTCTGGGCTTGAACTTATTATATTAGGCCTTGAGGCCTAAGAGATAATTAGAGATATTAACCTAAATATATTACTATATATATTTAATTAATCATCCTTAATGAAGAAGACATCGTCTTCTGCCGTAAGAGACATTTTACAAACGTGTAATTCACTTTTGTGAAACAGTATACAAGCTGCCGTAAAAGAAAAGGGCCACCACTTTTAAAAGGTGCTGCCCTATTTTCATTCATTGGTATTACGACCGGCAAGCTACGCCGCTCAGTTCGTGTTCGTGTCTAGCACTAGTTCGTTGTACCTCGGTGTCTCACACGGTTACTATTAACCAAAAGGGTATAATTTTTCTCATCGGTAGATTAATTATTTTATATACCGTATTTGCATGTTTGTAACCATGATCCTGTTCGGTTCACTTTTGGTGTTGATTATTTATATTTATTCCGCTGCGTTTTTATTAATTATATATTTAGTTAATAAAATATATCAAACCTGTTTTGATAAAAAGTAAAATTGACACCATTTAATCCCAACAGTGGTATCAGAGCCACGCTTATGTAGGAAGTAGGTTCACTTTTTATTAAAAAATATTAATAAAATAAATAATAACGAGACTCTCGTTATTTGTGGAAAATTCTTCTAGTACAATACTGGTTACAACAACTAAATAAACGAATATAAATACAATATAATTGTACCAATCTTGATTCAAGCCAGCATCTTGGGAAGAACTTCAACCGCACCATCTTGTACAAACCTCCGCTGCAAGAATGAACAAACTGTCGTTGACGGTTTTGGTTGAGGATCGTGTTAGACATGGGGCCCTTAAAACAGATTTCGCGCCTCCTCTCAGACGGTCTGTTTCCAGGATACAATAACCAAAGCAGTAGTTGTACTGCCGGAGATGACACTCGCGCCCGAGATTACACCGGGTATAATTTGGTGTTATGGAAAAATATGAAGTTGATAAATGGATAATTTAGAGAGTGCTCCTCTCTAAAATTTCATGGAACAAAGGATCTCTTTTGTGTGTATATCTCTCATATGTTAAAATGAATCCTCATTCTATTTATATTCATACACATAAAGAGCTAATTAAACCTAATCAATATTGTCATAATTTAGACAATTAAACCTTGTAATGAATAGGGTTTAATTTCTCATTAATCTTGTACTAAACAAAATATTTAATATTGTAACAGACAATATTAAAGTTCAATCAAATGGATTAAATGGTCAACTCGAAATGCTCATTTTCATTCATGACTGAATTAAACGAGTTGAGACCATTGTTAACTCACTAGTGGTTGACCAGATTTCCTGGTCGCGCGCGCTAGAACTGATCCGCCAGTCCGCGCGCTACGCTTCAAGTATCTCATGCCACGCCATATGGAGTCGCGCGTCACACGGATGCCACTACGCATAACAGGACGCCACCTGGTTATGTGTCATCCATGCGCGTGCGCCACCTGCACTCTCCGCCTTAGCCAAGACGTGCGCTATGCGCCTGAGGAGCTCGCGCCGCATCGACATGCTACATGCCATGGCATTCGCCTACGCCACCCAAGGGTGTGCCATAAGCGGACCCGCGATGTATCTGACCACGCGCTCATGGACAAAAATACAAAGGCGGTGTGCGAAGTCCAAAGTGCACTACATAGGGCCTATAGCCCACGACACGCGCGCATATGTTCACGAGTAAGGGTGCTCCGCACCCTTTAGGGTCCCCACTAGTGTTTACCTTTAAGGAAACAATATACAAGGAGTGCTCCTCCTTATAAACCACTTTAAGTTTTGTCATCCCACCTTTGTGGGACAAGTTGACAAAACTAATCCATTTTATTCATCTTTGTTTGTTCCAAACATACAACTTCAAGCTTCGATATCTCATTCATCTTAGCTCTATTTGGACATAGTTTGAACACAAACCATAAATAATTATTTATACAACACATATATAAATATTATTGATGTCCAAAATATTTAGTGAAAAACTCATTTTCACTAAAATTTCCAACAATCCCCCATATGAATGGAGATCGATTAAAACACACAAAATTCCACGATGAAAACTCGACAGTCGAGTATTGCAGGATTGGTAGGTGTAGCCTTTGAACCTTCCTTTGTGAAGCATACTTAGCCTACTAGGTTTTTGTAGGCGTGATGTCCTTAAACAACCCCCCATTTGTGCAAACGACAATATACAATCACACAATACTTTCCCTAGCCGACCCATCTCCTCATGTATGTCTCCAATAATGGTCATGGAGTACTTTCCTGGTTCTGCGAGAGCTCTAGTGTGACAACCTGAAACTTAGAACCTTTCATTGTATCGTGATGTAACATGCTTGAACACTATGTGATTAGCTAATTGATTAACTTAATGATAAATGTGAAGCTTTATGTGATTATGTGTTGTGTTGTATGCATATATGTATGTATATTAGGTGAGCCGAGAACCCAACTCGAGACAACAAGGAACCCGACTCGAGACCATGAGGTCTCGAGTGTATAGTAACCGAATGGGCCTTGGGCCGAGAACCTAGTGACCGGTTTGGGCCATTGGGCCGTGACCTCCTTAACCGGCTAGTAAGCCCTTTAGGGTGCACCTTGTGGAACTAGTACATATAGCAAACCCCTTGCCAACCTTGTCACTCTTTGGGCAACCACACTCACACTCCTACACACACACTCTCACTAAAACCCTAGAAACACAAACACACCTCCAAGCTCTCGAACCCAATCGGTTGGCACAAGAACCCTCGGATTTGGACTTTGGATCGACTCACACACGCACCTCATCAACCGGTTAGTGTTTCTCGATGTTTATGGTTGAATATGGTTGATTCTTGTTGTGTTTTGTGATGCATGATAAAGCTAATTGACAAGATGATGTTGTTGAGATATGCATGATGTTCAAAGTTCAAAATAATTGATTCATAGGTGTTTTCATTACTATGTGTTATAACCGATTGATAAGGATGAAGAGTTAATGCTTAGTTATGATAAAAATGTGTAGTATGCTTCAATGAAAATGATGTTATCGGTTGTACTTGGGTTTGGATCCGAAAGGTTTGGGTGTTTATACTAAACGAATCGGCTAATGAATATGTTTGTCATGATAGGATGCATGATAGTGAATGATAGTTCATGATCTTGTTGAATAAGGGTTAAGTATGTTATGAATATGTGTTTGAGTGATTAAAGAACACGAAGAACAGCTTGAATGTGCTTTGAATGTTTGAATTCTGCTTGTTTGATCTGAATTCATGAATGTTTAGACAATAAAACATGTTTTAGTGGATAGTACAATGTTTGTGTTGCATGATATTCAAATGCTATTGGATAGTACAAACTGTGCAGAAATCAGCAGATGTTGGGGAGTCGAAACCCTGGTTGCGACTCGAAATCTCCATGTTACGACACCGGTTGCGAGTCAAGAACCCCTGGTTGCGACTCGCAACCACAGCATGATGAACCGAGACCACAGGTTGCGAGTCCCGTTGCGACTCGAGACCTTAGCATAACGAGCCGAAACCATGGTTGCGACATAGGTTGCGACTCGCAACCATCCATGATCAACACAAACAGCATGAATCGAAACCACGTTTGCGAGTCCGGTTGCGACTCGAGACCACTTAGTGGGCTTGCTTAGTTATGGGCCTAGGATAGTGGGCTGGACTTAAGGACTTCTGTATTACTGTTGATGTGTTGCTTTGGGCCTGTTACTACGAGCCCAACTGTTTGGGCCTCACACTTGGACTTTGGGTTTATATTTGACTGTTACCTGTGAACTGTTTATGTTAAACGTGTTGCCATGATTATTACCTGTGTACAATACGTGTTGAACATACGTGCACTGCTTGGCTTGAATCTGATACGAATAATACCTGTGATAGGACCTAATTGATTACCTACAACTTAATTGACTTTCCGTGATTAACTGCCGAGCAAACCAAGGTGAGTTCACACCCTTACAAAGCATGGGATTCCCTGGGTTGGGAATGGGGTTCAGGAACGTGGGTTCCTCGTCCTCCTTGGGTAGGACGGCTATGGTTCAGGAATGTGATTCCTCGTCCGGACGGACGGATAACTCGTACTAGACTAAAACTCTATCACGAAGTCCCTCCTTTTTGTATCGACTTAATCGCCGGGCCAATGGCGAGCGGGTCATTAGTTAGATAGCGCTATTTAGGTCTGACAAACCTCACACCATGCCGCAGAGGACGGGCGTGAACTAATGGATCTGGGGCACGTCAATGATGATAGACATTGATGTTTTCAGGGCACATAAACATGACTACAGTCAGCAGTCGATATGGTAACGAGTCTAGTGTACGCATGGGGTAGCCCCCACGACCGAAATGCCTGATAACTAACATGGGGTAGCCCCCACGGCTAGAGTGCCGGAGTAACTGGGAATGAACATGTCACGTTTTTTTTAAACTATGGGGTAACCCCCACGGCAGGATGCCAGTTAAAGGAAACTGTTTTTGAAATAACTAAAACGAACACCCAACCGTGAACTCACTCAACTAGTTGTTGACTCGTTACTACGTGCTTTGCAGGACCATAGGTACTCAGCTGGAGCTTGCATGGAGGAGAGTCGTTGTGGGACACGGATTGCTGCGTGTCATGTTTTATTTGAAAACATCTGAACTTATGTTATAACTTTAAACTTATGCTTCCGTTTGCAACTTAACTTGTTTGTTTTGAAACACCAATCCTATGGGTTAAACTATTATGATTATTATATGCTTGTTCAGTATGATTGGTGGCTGGATCCTGGTCAGTCACGCCTCCAAGCGGTAGTACTCCGCAGGTGGGATTTTGGGGGTGTGACAGATTGGTATCAGAGCCATTGGTTATAGTGAACTAGGTTTTAATACAAGAGAAACGTTTTTGTTAAAACCAGACTATAACCGGTACAGTGCTCAACGGTCCACAACGACGCTCCACTCCACATGCAAGGCTCGACATTCTAGGTGATAAGATATGTGTATATTGCCTATTTGCTAGTTACATAGTACATTACTCATGGTATGCTTGATTAGTATAACTACTGTTGTTTGAACACGTGCGTGCTTACCCTATCCTACTATCGTACTTTCGCGAATCTCTCTCACTCGTATTGCTCTTGTTATGAAGAAACATGTCTGGACGCGTAAACATGACACAAGCCCAGTTGACGGCTTTGATCAACGAACGAGTTGCCGCAGCGCTTGCAGCTGCAAACGCAGGAGGTATATCCTGCAGTCCGAATTTGTTCTAGGATCATTTGGATCCTACTCTCGTGAACCAACCTTTGTGTTAAACTCTGTCCTTCTTTCACCTACCTTAGGTCAATACGCTCAGGCACCGGTGTGCACTTTTAAGACCTTTATGGACTGTCGACCCACTACTTTTAGCGGAACTGAAGGAGCAGTAGGTCTCCTACACTGGTTTGAGAAACTGGAATCTGTGTTCGAAATGTGTGAATGCCCTGAAGCGCGCAGAGTGAAGTATGCTACTGGTACTCTCGAGGGTTTGGCCCTCACGTGGTGGAATGCTCAAGTGCAAATGCTGGGGTTGGTTGCTGCCAGCGCCACCCCATGGGAAACTTTCAAGGAAATGGTCAAGGAGGAATACTGCAGTCGCGACGACATCCATAAGCTGGAAGATGAGTTCTACAATCTCAAGATGACGGGGTCAGAGATTGAGGCGTACACTAAGAGATCGCATGAGCTTGCCTTGTTGTGTCCTACTATGGTGGACCCTCCGTATAAGCGAATTGAACTTTATCTCAAGGGCTTGGTGCCAGAGATCCAAAGCCATGTGACTTCAGCAAACTTGACTACTATCCAGCAGGTTGTTCAGTTGGCTCACCGTCTCACTGATCAGGCGGTGGAGCAGAACAAGTTACCAAAGCGCATAGGTGCTGCAACTACTTCTGGTACCTCTAGTGGGGACAAGCGGAAATGGGATGGGACTTCAAGCAAGGGTTCAACTTCTGTACAATCTCAGTCTCAGCAGAGAAAGACTGACGACCACAAGAGCCCCAGTCAGCAATCGTCTGGTGGTCAAAGTCATGGTGGGTACAAGGGGAATCACCCCAAATGCAATCGTTGCAATCTACACCACAGTGGGCCATGCACCAGGGGCAACTGTCATCGGTGCAACAAGCCTGGACATGTTGCAAAGGATTGCAGGAGCGCATACCCCGCCAATCAGAATCGTCAGCAACCTCAACAGAACCAGCGACAGCAGCAGGGTAACAACAAAGGGTGCTTTCAGTGTGGAGCTGAAGGCCACTTCAAGAAAGATTGTCCCCAACTGAACCAGAACAACAACAACAACAATCAGGGGAATGGTAACAATGGGAACAACAACAATGGTGCTAGGGGACGAGTGTTCGTGATTGGTCAAGGTGAAGCAAGGAATGATCCCAACGTTGTGACGGGTAAGTTCCTTCTCGACGACTTTTATGTTACAGTCTTAATTGATTCGGGTGCCGATACTAGCTATGTGTCACTAGAAGTTAGTAAAATGCTTAAGCGTATTCCAACACCCCTGAGCGACAAGCACACTCTAGAGCTAGCTAATGGTAAGAATTTGGAAGCTTCTCACGTAGTCAAAGGTTGTCAACTTATTCTCGCTAACCAGACCTTCTCTATTGACCTTATTCCTATCGTCTTGGGTAGTTTCGACGTTGTCATTGGGATGGATTGGTTATCCCAACACCGAGCAGAGATTCTTTGCAACGAGAAGATCGTTCGTATTCCTGGTTTAGGTAGTGAACCTCTCATGATTCGTGGCGACAAGAGAAGTGCTGTTGAGAACATCATCTCTCTCCTTAAGGCCCAGAAGTGCTTACGAAAGGGCCACACTGCGATTTTGGCTTTAGTTACTGACACCACAGAGAAAGAGAAGAAGCTAGAAGATTTTCCAGTTGTACGGGACTATCCTGAGGTATTCCCTGAGGAATTACCTGGTCTTCCGCCCCATCGCCAAGTCGAGTTTCAGATTGAACTAGCTCCTGGAGCTGCGCCTGTAGCACGTTGACGTGATGTCGTGGGTCACGCAAATTTAATCCCTAAACAACTGTAGTTAGCGGTAGTAGGGTATCGAACTCAGGGAGTATGTGGAAAATGTGTTGATTGTATAGCTTTGTATTGAAACTAAAATTAAACTAAATTGCAGAAAATTAAAATTCAAGATTGTGGATTGTTGTTTTAGAAAACTAAATTAAGAACTAAATCAAATCAAAGTTGGTTTTAAACAATAAGGAGAGAACAATGATCACCCTAGGTTTCAGTTTCTTTAAACAGTTGTGTGCAATTTCACTAGAAAGAGTTACATAGACATAACTCGTGTATATGTGATTGAAGTGATAAAAGGGAACAAAGTACTCGGATTAGATAACGCGAGGTTGTTTCCCGATGACCTATTAACCAATAACCAACCCTAACCCTTCCCGTGATATCTCGGTTGCCAACGGCACCAAGAACGTACGATTAAGACTAGAAATTGTGATATGGATTAACACACTACAAACAATCAAACATACACCATGACATTCATGCAACGCAAGATATCATTCTAGAAATGCAGAAATTAAACACACAAAAGTCTTAGAAACATTCACCTAGGATGATCACCGAAGAGTTTAGCCGGACATGGCTCGGTGAATCATCATCAACATCAATCTAATGTTCATAAAGATTAAAAACACAAACCGAATGATTCCAAATGTTCACAAAGCAAGCAAGTACTCCAAAATCGCCCCCAAACTGTCTAAGAACCGTCAATGATGAGAATATACCAAAAGACACTCCAAAAAACGATTTTATGATGGCAGTTACGTTTTTGGAATCGCAACTCCACCGTAAATTACGGCTCCGCCGTAATTTACGGTGATATTGAATGTGTTACGGTACTTCTTTCCTGAGTTACGGTGGAATTTAGATGGAATTCAAGTCCACCGTAATTTACGGTAAAACCGTAAATTACGGTATCAACTTTTTGTCGGCTGCCTTCTTGATGTTGCCGCTCCACATGTGCCGCCCAAGATAGTCTGTTGCCACCAATTGAAATAATGATGATGTTGATCTGACAAGAGATCACGTGATGTTTGTCACCTACAATTGCCCTCACATGCGCCGCCCACTTTTGAGATGATGATTGTTGTTGTAGTTTGTTAGCGGCCCAATCAAACAACCCACATGTGCCGCCCACTCCATCCAATCATATGCTATTATCATTAGAATTCAGCCCATGTCCACTCACCTCCAAGCGGCCCAATCCAAAGGATCCATGTGTTGTTTGGCGGCCCAATCACACCACCCCACATGTGCCGCCCATCTTGCCCACTCACATAAATCCACAAGTCTCATGTGCCTCTAATTAATATTCACGTCCTTTTATCCAAACTTGTGATTTACGTGATGTTGGCTCCTTTATTATAATGATACCTCAAATTTTGCGCATCCAGTTTGCATGAGATGATTGATGATTATGTTCTTTGACTTTGTGTCCTCTTGCTTCTTGTCATATGTTGCCGCCACTTTCCTTATGTGAGTATATGTTGCTACTCTCAAGAAGTCCACAATTCAGCATGTGATGATGATTTGTTTTGTTAAGAACAATAATAATGCAACAAAACCCATTATGGCTGCAAGTCCACGGGTCCACATGTATCAAAAGTCCACCAAAACTCAAGTGACTATGGCTCCTAATATTGATAATTATTATGACCTTTCTTGAAACCAAAACCAAAACCCTCTAATTGTTGATGAAGTATATTTATTTCGCAGCCTACAAGTTCCAATCTAACCGAATTAAGCGATTTACCTGCAAAACACACGAGCACTCGTAGTTACTAAGTTCAAGTAAATAACCAAGTAAAGCATGGAATTTTAATATTTTTAAACCATTTAAGGGTTGTCCAACGGACCACCCGTCACATCCCCACACTTACCCGTTGCTTGTCCCAAGCAACCCATTCGAAAATTATTTCAAAGCCACAAGCGATCAACATGCAAACCAAGCTAAAATATATCGTCCTTCTACTAACCTTCAATCATACCACAAGACACACCCCTCACAAAAACTCTCGGTGACAAAAATTATTAGCATAATGCTAAACCACTCACTGCGTGTGTGTGTGCGCGCGACAATAAGCTTGTATACAAATCAAGTTTCCTCCTAACAAATATCTAACATGCTTTAGAATCAAAAGGGACTTGCGGGTTGTAACGGGGCTAGGTGTCAAGGTAGGAAAATGGTGAAATACATATGAAAGAGCTAATTGATTTGACCCGGTTTTTATTTTCACTACTAAGCAAAACAAACATCAACTATATACACAATTTCAACAACTTTTAAACTCCCAACGCAACTACATTCTTCTTTTTGTATTTTTCTCATATTTTTCTCTTTTTTTTTTCTTTCCTTTTTTTTCATTTTTTTTTCATTTTTTTTTTCATAACACATCAAACTCAACAATATATACAAGAACATCAATACTACATACTAAATCTCCTAAACCGGGTCATCTCAATAGGTAAAATTTTGTAGGAAGTAGGTTTGGGTCACAACCGAATGGTATAAGGCTCAAACATGGCTTTCTAAAGACCAAACCCCCACCCCTCACAATACCAAGCTCATATATGTAACGTATGAGGTCCAACCCACCAATCCCGCACTCTCACACATCTAGACGAGGCTTCCTAAAAGTCCCCCTATCATTTTCAAAAGCATGCTAATTCTAGGATTTAACAAGTATTCACACACAAGTTCTATTAACACACAACACACACCGCCACTCAAACAATGAAATATCAATAACAATCATGTGTGGCTCAAATCCTCACCAAGAAAAGACTAGGAATGGGTGTCGGTGTGTCAAATGGTATAATATCAAGTTTTCAAATTTTAACAATTTTCGCTCGGATTTACAATTTTTTTTAAACTCTTAAAAATTTCCCCCATCCCCACACTTGGGATACATTGACCCCAATGTATGGTTTTGAGAGGTTTTGATCACTAAAAACCTTTTCAACATCAACAAAAGCTTAAACTCTCAAACCCCAAATTTCTTTTTGGATTTTTTTTTTTCAATCAAACAAAAGCAACTAACAAACTAACAATATTTCAAAGCTAAAGAACAAGACAAGTCTAAGGAAAAAGTACATTGACCTGGTAAAGTTTGGCACAACAGATATTGTAAAATGATCCAATTTCCTTTCACCACCTTTACACAAGTATCCGCACATCTTCCCCACACTTGAGTGTTGCCACGGCCCTGAAACAAAGAAAACTAAAGAAATAACAATATCAGTGAAAAACCTCGGGTTGCCTCCCGAGCAGCGCTAAGTTTCGCGTCTTCAGCCAGACCGTGCCACCCCCATTTATGGTGGCTCAAAGAATCGGTTCCTATCACCTCCCCCACTGTAGCTTGTCTTTGGGCAAAATGCATCTGTCTCATTTTGACTCGGTGGGTAATCAAATATGCTCCTGCTTGAACCCATAGGTGTTTCTTCACAGTCCGGTGGATGTTTTTTTCTCATTCGTGGTAACACCTTTTCACTAAACCCGCTATCCTTCGCCACAACAAAATCATAACTAATCATCTTAGTCTGAACATCAAATGACAACTTACGGTTCCTTTCGGTCATGGTAATAATTCCTTCTCTACAATCAATTTGAGCATTTGCCGTATAGAGAAACGGTCGACCTAAAATCACCCTTTGTTGTGATGCCATGTTGGTAGAAGCATAGTCCAAAACTAGAAAATCCACCGGGTATTCAAATTCTCCCAACTGAATCTTAACATTCCTTACCATTCCCTGTGGACGCCTCCAACTTCCATCCGCCAAGCTCACCATGGTGTCTATACCTTCAAGTGGACCAAAGTCGTACATATCGTATAAATCACTTGGTAGCACACTCATGCTTGCCCCGTAGTCCAACAATGCGTGAGGGATTTTTAATTTTCCCACACGGATAGGCACGATTGGCGCTTCACACTCTTTATCATTCTCAACTTCGGCATCTTTTTCCAAACCTGCATTCACTTGACAAGAAGATGTTAGACATTTTTCATTAAATTTAGTATTTGGAACGGTGCTTACCACATTGATGTTAATGCTTTTTATGTTCTTGGGATTTGGCACCGTATCACTCGGTAGCTGGCCTTTTGCTTTCTTTAACATCGCCACGTCACTTGCAAGTTGACCCATTTGAGTAGTCAACGATTGGATGCTTTTGTCACGAACCTCGTCCTTTTGCATCCGAGCCTCATCACGTTGGTTCATTCGTTGCATTTCACTTTGCATCGCCTTCAACATCTCCATCATCTCATTCCCACCCGAAAAGCTTTGACCCGTTTGATATTGCCTTTGAAATCCTTGGTTTCCTTGGAAATTCGGGTTAGCTTGATTTGAAGGATTCCCATAGCGAAAATTCGGATGGTTCCTCAATCCGGGGTGGTAAGTGTTAGAATTCATATTGTTGTAATTTCTACCACCCACTCCTTGACCTTGACCTTGAATCGCATGCACCTCTTCATATTGCCCTTCCACCATTCCTTGGCAATTTGCAGCCGCATGACCTATCTCATTACACAAAGCACAAACATCATAAATTTGGTTAGTGGTTTGAACATTACCATCATCTATGGCGTGCACTTGAGGTCGGTTAGTGGTCGGTCGGGCTCTTCTTGAGGCTTGAGCTTTCCTCTTTGATGTAGTTGCCATGCTTTCCAAGAACTCCCAATCTTCATTCTCATAGTTTGTTCCAAAAGTCCCACCGGTGATAGACATCAAATCACGTGCGTCTTCGGCACTCAACCCCTCATGAAAGGCATTCATCAACTCCCATAATTCAATCCCATGGTGAGGGCAATTTTTAATCATCATATTGAAGCGCTCAAACGCCTCATGAAACATCTCACCATGTTGTTGTTGAAAGCTTCTCAATCCCTTCCTTGCATCATTGGTCTTTTGGGCGGTGTAGAATTCATCCAAAAAGGTTTGTTGCATCTCCCCCCATGTATATATTGATGCCGAAGGTAATGTATAGAACCATTTCTTAGCTTTCTCTTCCAACGAAAATTGAAACAACACTAATTTGATGTCGTCAGCCGAAAACCCTTGACTCCCAAGGGTGTTGCAAATTGAGTCATAAGCCTCTAGATGAAAATAAGGCTCTTCATTTGCCAACCCTTTATATTTTGGTAAACTTTGTAGCGAATTGGTTCTCACTTCGAACGTGCGCCCTTGGTCATTATGAGGAATGACTACCGGTGAAGGGTTTTGTGTGATTACCGGCCGAAAATGTGCTTCTATGCCCCTCACATTTTCTCTAAGGTGTCTTCGTGGCACACCATATCTACCCCTCGGAATAATCGGCCCATTCGGTCTTGGTACCTGCCCTTGTGGTGCGATCGGTTGTTGAAACTGTTGTGGTCGCATCGGTGGGCGCTGGGGCGGTCTTTGAAATGGTTGTTGGTGTACATGTTGTGGCCGGACCTGTTGCAATGGAATCGGTTGTGGCATTGGTGGCCCTTGTGGTCTTGGCCGAATATGTTGTGGTATAAGTTGTTGATGCTGCATTCCACCAACACTCGCCATCCCTTGAGATTGATTCTGAACATACCCAAAATCCCCTTGATCACCATAATCTCCATAACCATACCCATCATCTTCATACCCCTCAAAGTCTTCAAATCCCTCATCATAATCACCCCCTTGAATTCCCGAGGTTTGCCCAAATGGAATGTTTGAATACTGAAAACCCGATTGTTGTGGTCTAAAGGATGAGGTAGTATGCACAATAGTTGAATTGGGTGCAATTGTGAAGGTAGAAGATGATTGACCCGTAGTTGGGGGAAAGAAGTGAGATAATGGTGGGATTGTTGTGGATGGATCATAAGTGATGGTAGGCTCATTTTGAGTGGTGATTGGTTGAGTGGAATTGGTTGGTGTAAATCCAGCAGTGGTATTAGGTAATGTAGTGTTTGGTGATGGTTGGGTGGAAGTAGGTATAAAGGATGAGGTTGTTTGACTGGTTGTAAGTGGTATCTGAGAATCAGCCATGATATTTCTCGGTGTAATGGGTGAAGTAGGTGAACCAATAATTTTGTTTTCTCTCACTAAAACTCGGTTTTGTCTAAGCGTTCTTTCAATTTCCGGGTCAAACGATAGCGGTGATGACCTTTGAGAGCCTCTAGTATGCATACACCTGAAGTACCTGCACACTAAAAACAACCAGCGTAAACCCGAAAATAACAAACAAAACTATTAAACTAACACACGTTGCGCACTACTCCCCGGCAACGGCGCCAAAATTTGACGTGATGTCGTGGGTCACGCAAATTTAATCCCTAAACAACTGTAGTTAGCGGTAGTAGGGTATCGAACTCAGGGAGTATGTGGAAAATGTGTTGATTGTATAGCTTTGTATTGAAACTAAAATTAAACTAAATTGCAGAAAATTAAAATTCAAGATTGTGGATTGTTGTTTTAGAAAACTAAATTAAGAACTAAATCAAATCAAAGTTGGTTTTAAACAATAAGGAGAGAACAATGATCACCCTAGGTTTCAGTTTCTTTAAACAGTTGTGTGCAATTTCACTAGAAAGAGTTACATAGACATAACTCGTGTATATGTGATTGAAGTGATAAAAGGGAACAAAGTACTCGGATTAGATAACGCGAGGTTGTTTCCCGATGACCTATTAACCAATAACCAACCCTAACCCTTACCGTGATATCTCGGTTGCCAACGGCACCAAGAACGTACGATTAAGACTAGAAATTGTGATATGGATTAACACACTACAAACAATCAAACATACACCATGACATTCATGCAACGCAAGATATCATTCTAGAAATGCAGAAATTAAACACACAAAAGTCTTAGAAACATTCACCTAGGATGATCACCGAAGAGTTTAGCCGGACATGGCTCGGTGAATCATCATCAACATCAATCTAATGTTCATAAAGATTAAAAACACAAACCGAATGATTCCAAATGTTCACAAAGCAAGCAAGTACTCCAAAATCGCCCCCAAACTGTCTAAGAACCGTCAATGATGAGAATATACCAAAAGACACTCCAAAAAACGATTTTATGATGGCAGTTACGTTTTTGGAATCGCAACTCCACCGTAAATTACGGCTCCGCCGTAATTTACGGTGATATTGAATGTGTTACGGTACTTCTTTCCTGAGTTACGGTGGAATTTAGATGGAATTCAAGTCCACCGTAATTTACGGTAAAACCGTAAATTACGGTATCAACTTTTTGTCGGCTGCCTTCTTGATGTTGCCGCTCCACATGTGCCGCCCAAGATAGTCTGTTGCCACCAATTGAAATAATGATGATGTTGATCTGACAAGAGATCACGTGATGTTTGTCACCTACAATTGCCCTCACATGCGCCGCCCACTTTTGAGATGATGATTGTTGTTGTAGTTTGTTAGCGGCCCAATCAAACAACCCACATGTGCCGCCCACTCCATCCAATCATATGCTATTATCATTAGAATTCAGCCCATGTCCACTCACCTCCAAGCGGCCCAATCCAAAGGATCCATGTGTTGTTTGGCGGCCCAATCACACCACCCCACATGTGCCGCCCATCTTGCCCACTCACATAAATCCACAAGTCTCATGTGCCTCTAATTAATATTCACGTCCTTTTATCCAAACTTGTGATTTACGTGATGTTGGCTCCTTTATTATAATGATACCTCAAATTTTGCGCATCCAGTTTGCATGAGATGATTGATGATTATGTTCTTTGACTTTGTGTCCTCTTGCTTCTTGTCATATGTTGCCGCCACTTTCCTTATGTGAGTATATGTTGCTACTCTCAAGAAGTCCACAATTCAGCATGTGATGATGATTTGTTTTATTAAGAACAATAATAATGCAACAAAACCCATTATGGCTGCAAGTCCACGGGTCCACATGTATCAAAAGTCCACCAAAACTCAAGTGACTATGGCTCCTAATATTGATAATTATTATGACCTTTCTTGAAACCAAAACCAAAACCCTCTAATTGTTGATGAAGTATATTTATTTCGCAGCCTACAAGTTCCAATCTAACCGAATTAAGCGATTTACCTGCAAAACACACGAGCACTCGTAGTTACTAAGTTCAAGTAAATAACCAAGTAAAGCATGGAATTTTAATATTTTTAAACCATTTAAGGGTTGTCCAACGGACCACCCGTCACACGTGCACCTTATCGTTTGGCTCCATCAGAGTTGGAAGAACTCTCTACGCAACTACAAGAACTCTTGGATAAGGGTTTCATTCGTCCTAGCTCATCGCCTTGGGGAGCTCCAGTACTATTTGTGAAAAAGAAGGATGGTACCTTCAGGATGTGCATCGACTATCGAGAACTCAACAAGGTAACTGTGAAGAACCGTTATCCTCTACCACGCATTGACGACTTGTTCGATCAGTTGCAGGGGTCGAGCTACTATTCAAAGATCGACCTGAGATCGGGATATCACCAGCTGAGAGTTCGGGAAGAGGATGTCTCTAAGACAGCCTTTAGGACTCGATATGGGCACTATGAGTTTTTGGTCATGCCGTTTGGGCTGACGAACGCACCCGCAGTTTTCATGGATTTGATGAACCGAGTTTGCAAGCCGTATCTGGACAAATTCGCTATAGTCTTCATCGACGACATCCTGATCTATTCTAAGAATAAAGAGGAGCACGAACAGCATCTACGGCTTATTTTGGAACTCCTACGAACAGAACAGCTTTACGCAAAGTTTTCGAAATGCGACTTCTGGCTTCGTGAAGTCCATTTCTTAGGGCATGTGGTGAACAAGGATGGGATTCACGTTGATCCATCCAAAGTGGACTCTATTAAGAACTGGCCTGCACCCCGCACACCAAAGGAAATTCGCCAATTCTTGGGATTGGCCGGTTACTACAGGAGATTCATTAAGGACTTTTCTAAGATCGCGCAGCCTCTCACCTCGCTAACACAGAAAGGCGTTGTTTATCATTGGGGAAATGCACAAGAGTTAGCTTTTCAGCATCTAAAGGATAGACTTTGTAGTGCACCTATCCTTTCACTGCCAGAGGGCACAGAAGATTTTGTGGTTTATTGTGATGCATCAATTCAAGGTCTTGGTTGTGTATTGATGCAACGAGATAAAGTCATAGCTTACGCCTCACGACAACTCAAGGTTCATGAAAAGAACTACACAACACATGATTTGGAACTGGGAGCTGTTGTTTTCGCACTTAAACTATGGCGGCATTACCTGTACGGAACCAAGTGCGCCATCTACACCGACCACAGGAGCCTAGAGCACATATTCAAGCAGAAGGAACTGAATATGCGGCAACGACGATGGGTCGAGCTGCTGAACGACTACGAGTGCTCTATCAGGTATCACCCGGGCAAGGCCAACGTAGTGGCTGACGCCCTCAGTCGAAAGGACACTGCGCCTAAGCGCGTAAAAGCTCTACAACTCACGATCCATTCTAGTCTACCTTCGCAAATACGAGCTGCTCAGATAGAAGCACTGAAACCAGAAAACGTAAGGGCCGAAGCCCTACGCGGGTCAAGGCAACGCTTAGAACAGAAGGAAGACGGTGCTTACTACGTAACAGGACGCATTTGGGTCCCACTCTATGGCGACTTACGAGAACTTGTGATGGATGAAGCACACAAATCTCGCTACTCGGTACACCCTGGTTCGGACAAGATGTACCACGATATTAAAACTACGTATTGGTGGCCTAGCATGAAGGCCCACATAGCAACTTACGTCAGCAAGTGTTTGACTTGTGCGCGAGTCAAGACGGAATATCAGAAACCCTCAGGCCTACTCCAACAACCGGAGATACCACAATGGAAATGGGAGCAGATTTCCATGGATTTCGTTACTGGCCTACCTAGATCACAGCGCGGAAATGATACTATCTGGGTGATTGTGGATGGACTCACGAAATCCGCACACTTTTTGGCAATTAAGGAGACGGATAAATTCTCCACTTTAGCGGAAATATACCTCAAGGAAGTTGTTTCGAGGCACGGGGTGCCCACTTCTATCATCTCTGATCGAGATGCACGTTTTACTTCAGAACTGTGGCAAGCAATGCACAAGTCTTTTGGCTCACATCTTGATATGAGCACAGCGTATCACCCACAGACGGACGGGCAGTCCGAACGCACTATCCAGACATTAGAAGACATGCTTCGTGCTTGTGTAATCGACTTTGGCAGCAGCTGGGAAAGGCATCTGCCACTCGTGGAATTCTCGTATAATAACAGCTACCACACAAGCATTAAAGCTGCTCCGTTTGAGGCATTGTACGGACGTAAATGCCGGTCACCTCTATGTTGGGCAGAGGTGGGGGATAGTCAAATCACTGGTCCAGAACATGTGGTAGACACTACTGAGCGGATTGCTCAAATACGACAACGCATGGCGGCCGCTCGAGACCGTCAGAAGGCCTACGCCGATAAGGGCAGGAAACCACTTGAGCTCCAGGTTGGGGAGCGGGTATTACTCAAAGTTTCACCCTGGAAGGGTGTGGTTCGTTTTGGTAAACGAGGCAAACTCAACCCACGATACGTTGGACCTTTCGAAATCATAGAGAAAATAGGCAAGGTGGCCTACAGACTGAACTTACCAGCGGAACTCGGTGCAGTTCACAACGTTTTCCATGTGTCGAATCTGAAGAAGTGTCTGTCAGATGAGACCCACGTAGTTCCTCTGAAGGAACTCACGATCGACGAACAGTTGAAATTCGTCGAAGAACCAGTCGAAATCACGGACCGGGATGTTAAGGTCCTCAAGAGCACTAGAATACCTCTCGTCCGAGTTCGTTGGAACTCACGTCGCGGCCCAGAGTTCACCTGGGAGCGCGAAGATCGGATGAAACAAAAGTATCCCCAACTGTTTGAGAACAGTACAACCGCTACTGAGGTTGAAGCTACGGAATTTCGGGACGAAATTCCAGATCAACGGGGGGTGGATGTGACACCCCAGGAAAACCGGGAAAACCAGACAACTTAACTAGCTTCCTCAGTGAGTGCCATCAAATTTCGGGACGAAATTTCTTTCAACTTGGGGATGATGTGACAACCTGAAACTTAGAACCTTTCATTGTATCGTGATGTAACATGCTTGAACACTATGTGATTAGCTAATTGATTAACTTAATGATAAATGTGAAGCTTTATGTGATTATGTGTTGTGTTGTATGCATATATGTATGTATATTAGGTGAGCCGAGAACCCAACTCGAGACAACAAGGAACCCGACTTGAGACCATGAGGTCTCGAGTGTATAGTAACCGAATGGGCCTTGGGCCGAGAACCTAGTGACCGGTTTGGGCCATTGGGCCGTGACCTCCTTAACCGGCTAGTAAGCCCTTTAGGGTGCACCTTGTGGAACTAGTATATATAGCAAACCCCTTGCCAACCTTGTCACTCTTTGGGCAACCACACTCACACTCCTACACACACACTCTCACTAAAACCCTAGAAACACAAACACACCTCCAAGCTCTCGAACCCAATCGGTTGGCACAAGAACCCTCGGATTTGGACTTTGGATCGACTCACACACGCACCTCATCAACCGGTTAGTGTTTCTCGATGTTTATGGTTGAATATGGTTGATTCTTGTTGTGTTTTGTGATGCATGATAAAGCTAATTGACAAGATGATGTTGTTGAGATATGCATGATGTTCAAAGTTCAAAATAATTGATTCATAGGTGTTTTCATTACTATGTGTTATAACCGATTGATAAGGATGAAGAGTTAATGCTTAGTTATGATAAAAATGTGTAGTATGCTTCAATGAAAATGATGTTATCGGTTGTACTTGGGTTTGGATCCGAAAGGTTTGGGTGTTTATACTAAACGAATCGGCTAATGAATATGTTTGTCATGATAGGATGCATGATAGTGAATGATAGTTCATGATCTTGTTGAATAAGGGTTAAGTATGTTATGAATATGTGTTTGAGTGATTAAAGAACACGAAGAACAGCTTGAATGTGCTTTGAATGTTTGAATTCTGCTTGTTTGATCTGAATTCATGAATGTTTAGACAATAAAACATGTTTTAGTGGATAGTACAATGTTTGTGTTGCATGATATTCAAATGCTATTGGATAGTACAAACTGTGCAGAAATCAGCAGATGTTGGGGAGTCGAAACCCTGGTTGCGACTCGAAATCTCCATGTTACGACACCGGTTGCGAGTCAAGAACCCCTGGTTGCGACTCGCAACCACAGCATGATGAACCGAGACCACAGGTTGCGAGTCCCGTTGCGACTCGAGACCTTAGCATAACGAGCTGAAACCATGGTTGCGACATAGGTTGCGACTCGCAACCATCCATGATCAACACAAACAGCATGAATCGAAACCACGTTTGCGAGTCCGGTTGCGACTCGAGACCACTTAGTGGGCTTGCTTAGTTATGGGCCTAGGATAGTGGGCTGGACTTAAGGACTTCTGTATTACTGTTGACGTGTTGCTTTGGGCCTGTTACTACGAGCCCAACTGTTTGGGCCTCACACTTGGACTTTGGGTTTATATTTGACTGTTACCTGTGAACTGTTTATGTTAAACGTGTTGCCATGATTATTACCTGTGTACAATACGTGTTGAACATACGTGCACTGCTTGGCTTGAATCTGATACGAATAATACCTGTGATAGGACCTAATTGATTACCTGCAACTTAATTGACTTTCCGTGATTAACTGCCGAGCAAACCAAGGTGAGTTCACACCCTTACAAAGCATGGGATTCCCTGGGTTGGGAATGGGGTTCAGGAACGTGGGTTCCTCGTCCTCCTTGGGTAGGACGGCTATGGTTCAGGAATGTGATTCCTCGTCCGGACGGACGGATAACTCGTACTAGACTAAAACTCTATCACGAAGTCCCTCCTTTTTGTATCGACTTAATCGTCGGGCCAATGGCGAGCGGGTCATTAGTTAGATAGCGCTATTTAGGTCTGACAAACCTCACACCGTGCCGCAGAGGACGGGCGTGAACTAATGGATCTGGGGCACGTCAATGATGATGGACATTGATGTTTTCAGGGCACATAAACATGACTACAGTCAGCAGTCGATATGGTAACGAGTCTAGTGTACGCATGGGGTAGCCCCCACGGCCGAAATGCCTGATAACTAACATGGGGTAGCCCCCACGGCTAGAGTGCCGGAGTAACTGGGAATGAACATGTCACGTTTTTTTTAAACTATGGGGTAACCCCCACGGCAGGATGCCAGTTAAAGGAAACTGTTTTTGAAATAACTAAAACGAACACCCAACCGTGAACTCACTCAACTAGTTGTTGACTCGTTACTACATGCTTTGCAGGACCATAGGTACTCAGCTGGAGCTTGCATGGAGGAGAGTCGTTGTGGGACACGGATTGCTGCGTGTCATGTTTTATTTGAAAACATCTGAACTTATGTTATAACTTTAAACTTATGCTTCCGTTTGCAACTTAACTTGTTTGTTTTGAAACACCAATCCTATGGGTTAAACTATTATGATTATTATATGCTTGTTCAGTATGATTGGTGGCTGGATCCTGGTCAGTCACGCCTCCAAGCGGTAGTACTCCGCAGGTGGGATTTTGGGGGTGTGACATCTAGGAATTATGCCCTAATTCCATTCGAAGCGACCACACTTCTCTCCAACATAGGTGATTTCCCTTTAAATCATTAAAAGCATTATGGTTTACTATGATTTACACAAATCATAAAACCACATATTATGCTTAACCTCACAACAATGTCACTGAATATTACAGGAATGGACTAGGACGTATTTAAACACCCTTTTATAGTTTTAGGGGGATATATGAACATATACACTAGCTTATATATAAACATATATATTAGCTACGCCCCCACAGTGACTACCATTCGGTTCATGATTAAGTTGGCCTATTGAACCTAGATCTTGGGATCTCCAGTCAACTAGGTTAGGTTTCCCTCATGTCCCTTTTTCCATGGCTTTAGTCCCATTCCACAACCTGATCTCTTATCAACCCACTGGTTGTTGGATCCAAAATTATCTTTGACTTCGCTAAGTCACCGACGACAATTTATATTGAGATCAGTTGTTCTAACGTTCTTGACTCGCTAGTCACTTTTGCCTTTTAGTTGATTCATAAGACTTATAACTCGTGATCTCAACCTGGATCCAGTTATGTACCTTGTCTTTAGAATGAAATGAAACTCAATTCATGGCTAGACACGTTTTCACCATGCCTTTGGTGTGTCATGATTGACATCTTACTAGATTTAGAATCTAACCAATTGGCCTTCGAGTCCAATCTACTCGATTGACTCCATATAACCATTGTGTACTCCACTTGGTTATGCATTTGCAATATATGCAAGTCACCCCCACATTTAAGTGTAATTGGATAGCATCCAAATAGGGCGATGAAAGGTTCTCTCTTTTATTTCGAGTTTGAGAAAACTTCTCAACTCCCATTTCCACATTCAAATGCAAGTCACCCCCACATTTAAGTGTAATTGGATAACATCCAAATGGGGTGATGAAAGGTTCTCCCTTTCATTTCGAGTTTGAGAAAACTTCTCAACAACCATTTCCACATACCCTAAAGGGTTTTTTCTTAAATGCCCCCCCCCACATTGCTTGCATTTTAATGAAGTTATATTTATAGTTTTGTTTAGCACAAAATTCGTTCTTGTGTCATCACATATTTTTAATGTTTAAAGATAATTTAATCTCCGTCGAGCATATAAATTAACAAGTATTAGTCTAGCATGCTTTAGACCACAATACTCTAGCATGTGAACAGAAGATGCATCATTCTGATTCTTCACAGCTTTAAGAGATAACGCACTATCTCTTCCGAACATTCGTTTCTTAGTTTAGACACAATAATGAAAATTTATTTCACCATTCCAAAACCTACGGTTTTAGGAAGGTCTCAAAACCATAGTTAACTCCATCCATTAGGATCATAACTTGTTTGCCTTTTTATCTCCAAGGCTTCACCATTGACTTTCTAAAGACTTAAACATAAGTCTTAATCTAAGTCGCTTTGATGAAAAATCTTTGTATAAAATCACTTGAGTCTTGAGATATAGCCAATTAAGTTGACTCTCAACAACAAATCATTCACGTATGCCTATAGTGATATATACATTACGTTGTTGTTTCATTAATACCATGTATTGGGATACTCTCCCAAATTGAGGACCAAGCCTCCACATAGTTTAAACAACATTAATGGTGGTAGAAACATCAACAAGTCCATCACTATTGTAAATTTCCGTTAATAAATTTGCTAAATTTATTAAAATCATTTACAATAATAACATATATTTCTTTCATATGTTATATTCTTTGAAAACTTACATGTGCATTTCCATGCTGATGCTCTCAACATTAGATGACATATCTTGTTTTTGTGCATTTCATCTCAAACGATGCACCACATTTCTCACGAACTCGTTATACGTTTGATGTTTGATTTGTGACTTATTACATAAGTCATGATCACAACCCGCTCGTTGTGTCCGTGTAAATTAGTTTTTACACTTTGTATCAAAATGTGTATCCTTTTGACAACTTATTAGTAGTCCAAAATAACGGATACACCAATGATATCTAAACATCAAATCCCAAAATGTTATTATTTTCAACATACTTTAGAACGAAATAAATGCAATTACATCGTTCTGTCATGTTTTGAGGTACTCCCTCAATGGAACACGTATAAATTGTTTCGTCTTGAAACTCTAAACTTGAATAATCACAAGTTGTCCAAAATATAAAGTTGTTTACAATTAACTACTCGCAAGTAGTTGAGAAACTTATTATATATATAACAACATCGAGTTGTTTTTCATCAAATAGTCTTTTCGAGACTATTATATGCAATGTTGTAGAAGGCGCTAGGCGCTCGTCGGGCGGTGAGATACCGCCTAGGGATTAATCGGGATTAACCGGGATTAATCGGGATTAATCGGAATAGGTTTTTTATATGTATTTTTTCAAAATTATATATATATATATACCCAATAGTATAAAAATAATACTTCAAAATTCACATAAATATTTCAAGTTTCAAATAGTATGGTTCGATTTTGACCAATTTTGACCGCCTAGGACCGATTTTGACCGATTAATATAGTCCGATTAATCCGATTTTTGACTGCCTAGGACCACCTAGGTACCGACTTTGACCGACTTTGACCATGGCCGATTAATTGACCGACTAGCTCAAAATTACGCAGTAAGTGGCCGCCTAGCGCCTAGGCGCCGATTAATCGGCCGCCTAGGCCGATTTCTGCAACACTGATTATATGGATGAACACGTTATACTTCTCGTGGAAGTAACGAATCACTTGTAAATCGCAAAGACATGTTTTATTCGTTCAAAACATTTCTCGTTTTTGCAAGTGTTTTAATATTAAACTATATATTTATGTTTTGATTACAAATCAAGATAATAAACCTTATAATAGTTTAATAAATAAAACAATTTCAAACTCGCTCGTTTGAAAATAAAACGAATACACATCGTTTAATAAATGGTTTATCATATTCAAACCATTTCTAACCGCTGTTAGATAATAACGATTATCAATCGTTAAAAAGAGTGGTTTGTATGATAACGAGTTCTAATATGCTAATTAGAATTTAAATGTTGAACAAACATTCAAAATATTCGGTTTTTATAAAGTAAACCGATTCTAACACGCTCGTTAGAAATAAAACGAATACAATTATTCACTTTTGGTTTAAATGAACGTTTTCTAACACGCTCGTTAGAAATGAACACAAATATTTTCTAACACGCTCATTAGAAAATATATAAAACGATTACAAATCATCTTAAATAGTTTATCATAGTTAACCCGGTTCTAACCCGCTCGTTAGAAATTAACGATTGCAAATCGTTAAAATAGTTGGTTATAAGATAAACTAATTCTAATACGCCCATTAGAAAATTAAACGGTTATTTATTGCCATAAGCCGTTTTTTAGTTTGTATAAAATAAACGTTTTCTAACCCGCTTGTTAGAAATAAACAATTGACAAAGTTGTTAAATCGTTTCTAACACACTCGTTAGAAAATAAACAACTATCAAACTCTTTAAATCGTTTCTAACACGCTCACTAGAAATAATCGATTACAAAATTTATTTCGAAGTTTATAAAAAAAATATAAACTATTTCTAATACGCTCATTAGAAATAAACAAATAAAAATCGTTTAAACATATGTGGAAAAAATCCGTTTCTAACTCGCTCGTTAGAAATTTAATAGTTTAGACGAAACCGTTACAAGGTTTATTATCCAAAATAATTGTCTCCAACACGCTCGTCGGTAATTATTTGAAATAATAATATTTTCTAACACGCTCGTTAGAAAATCTAAACGTATATTTTCTAGCACGCTCGTTAGAAAATCTAATCGTCTTTTAACAAGTTAGTTTTACACAATCATCGAATCTAACACGCTCATTAGATATAAAGGATGATATTAAAACTTCTTATTCTATAAAATTCTAACACGCTCGTTAGAGATATAAAAGTTTTAATCTTGTTATTCTTTCAACAACGTTTCTAACACGCTCGTTAGAAAATATTAAAACTAGTTATTTTATAAAATAATTACTTTCTAAAATGCTAATTAGAAAATATAAAATTTAAGACTTTTAAAACCAACATTAATCTCACAATTATGGTTACTAAAAGCTTATTAAAAAAATTAAACGTTACAAACATTTAATTTGTAAGGGGTTACAAAATAAAATTTTCTAATACGCCCATTAGAAAATTTAGTATTTCAAAAACCTATTGAAATACATATTATTTTGTATATGTTCGGTTTTATCTAAACACGAACAAAAACCACGAACTCCAAAACTTGAATCAAAAGTCGTTTTGCAACCCGGTATTTGGATTAAAGATTGTACTCCAATAATAAAATTAATCTGACTCATTGTACTAAATAAATATTTCCCAAAAAATATTTTCAAGATTTTAACAAAAATCTCATTAAATATTTTAACTTTCGTGAACCTAAATCCTCGTAGAGAAGGGATTTAAGATTGTAGCAACAATCTTCACGAAAGTCTGTTTTAAGATTGTAGGAAGTAGGTTCACTTTTTATTAAAAAAATATTAATAAAATAAATAATAACGAGACTCTCGTTATTTGTGGGAAATTCTTCTAGTACGATACTGGTTACAAAAACTAAATAAACGAATATAAGTACAATATAATTGTACCAATCTTGATTCAAGCCAACATCTTTGGAAGAACTTCAACCGCACCATCTTGTACAAACCTCCGCTGCAAGAATGAACAAACTGTCGTACGGTTTTGGTTGAGGATCGTGTTAGACACGGGGCCCTTAAAACAGATTTCGCGCCTCCTCTCAGACGGTCTGTTTACAGGATACAACAACCAAAGCAGTAGTTGTACTGCCGGAGATGACACTCGCGCCCGAGATTACACCGGGTATAATTTGGTGTTATGGAAAAATATGAAGTTGATAAATGGATAATTTAGAGAGTGCTCCTCTCTAAAATTTAATGGAACAAAGGATCTCTTTTGTGTGTATATCTCTCATATGTTAGAATGAATCCTCATTCTATTTATATTCATACACATAAAGAGCTAATTAAATCCAATCAATATTGTCATAATTTAGACAATTAAACCTTGTAATGAATAGGGTTTAATTTCTCATTAATCTTGTACTAAACAAGATATTTAATATTGTAACAGACAATATTAAAGTTCAATTAAATGGATTAAAGTGGTCAACTCGAAACGCTCATTTTCATTCATGACTGAATTAAACGAGTTGAGACCATTGTTAACTCACTAGTGGTTGACCAGATTTCCTAATCGCGCGCGCTAGAACTGATCCGCCAGTCCGCGCGCTACGCTTCAAGTATCTCATGCCACGCCATATGGAGTCGCGCGCCACACGGATGCCACTACGCATAACAGGACACCACCTGGTTATGTGTCATCCATGCGCGTGCGCCACCTGCACTCTCCGCCTTAGCCAAGACATGCGCCATGCGCCTGAGGAGCTCACGCCGCATCGACATGCTACATGCCATGGCATTCGCCTACGCCACCCAAGGGTGCGCCATAAGTGGACCCGCCATGTATTTGACCACGCGCTCATGGACAAAAATACAAAGGCGGTGTGCGAAGTCCAAAGTGCACTACATAGGGCTTGTAGCCCACGGCACGCGTGCATATGTGCACGAGTAAGGGTGCTCCGCACCCTTTAGGGTCCCCACTAGTGTTTGCCTTTAAGAAAACAATATACAAGGAGTGCTCCTCCATATAAACCACTTTAAGTTTTGTCATCCCACCTATGTGGGACAAGTTGAAAAAACTAATCCATTTTATTCATCTTTGTTTGTTCCAAACATACAGCTTCAAGCTTCGATATCTCATTCATCTTAGCTCTATTTGGACATAGTTTGAACACAAACCATAAATTATTATTTATACAACACATATATAAATATTATTGATGTCTAAAATATTTAGTGAAAAACTCATTTTCACTAAAATTTCCAACAGCTTACAACATGCAAATCGGAACCGGTCCTTTTAACCGGTTATAGATCTCAAGAGTTGTCTTAGCGGCCTCATGCTCCAGCTGTCTCGAAAGTAAAAAGTCGGCATAGATGAGGCTAAGCATATCAATGCATAGACAAGAGTTGTCTTAGCGGCCTCATACTCGAGAGTTGTGCAATTCTCACAATTGACACTCGTTGTCAGTCTGCCTAGTCACTTACTAAAGTGCATGCCACAACTGCCTTTACTACTGGCATAGCCAGATTCTCATTCCCTATTTTAATTATTGTAATGGGTCATTAATTAAATAAGGAAATATACATCAAAATACTAATTAAAATCTCTTTTCTTATGTAACAGATGTCTAATGAAAACAACTTCTTCGTTCTCAAGTCTATACTTGAAAAGGAAAAACTAAATAACACCAACTTTCTCGAATGACACCGCAATCTGAGAATAGTTCTCAAAATGGCGAAAAAACTATATATCTTAGATGGCCCAGTACCTACCGAGCCTAAAAGTAACACTACTGCTGCGCGTAAGGCACTGGAAAAGCATAACGAGGATGCCGTTGAGGTAGCCTGCCTTATGCGAGCCACCATGTCTCCTGAACTTCGGAAGAACATGGAAGATAAAGATGCTTATCACATGATCTAGCAACTGAAAGGCATGTTTCAGAAACAAGCCCGACAGGAGCACATGACACCATGAAGCAGCTCATAAGCTGTAAAATGCAAGAAGGATCGTGTGTCAGTACTCATGTGCTTAAGATGAAAGGGTACATTGACCAAGATGAACAAACTTGGTTATCCCCTGCAAGATGAAATGGCAGTGGGCTTCATCTTGAACTCTCTCCCTAGCTCGTATGACCAGTTCATATGAACTATAATATGAATGCTTGGGTGAAGATTGTGCCTGAGCTACGTGGTATGCTCAAAAAGGCCGAGATGAACATTCCACATAAAACCAACCAAGTTCTGAAGTCTGTTGGTGTTAAGAAGCCCAACAACAAGAAAAGGGCTCATAACAGCAAAGGCAAGAAAATGGCTATTGTTGCTGCCAAATCTGCCACCAAAAACAAGCAGGTTGCTAAACCACCCCCTCCCCAGGAGCGTCAGTGCTTTGAATGCAACCAAATGGGGCATTAGAAAAGGAACTGCCCATAGTATCTAGCCAAGCTGAAGGCGAACAAGGCCAATAACATTGGCACTTCTTCAGGTATTCTCATTTATGTTATTGAACTTTTTACTGTCTCCAGCAACACATGGGTATTTGATACCGGGTGTGGTTACCTCATCACTAATGTTTTGCAGGAGCCTGAAAAGTGGAGGAAGCTGAAACAAGGTGATATGGAACTCATTATTGGTGATGGGAAAAGAGTGCCTGTTCTTGCAACCGGCACATTTCATTTTTCATGTCCTTCTGGCCTTGTAGGTAATTTAAACAATTGTTTGTTTGCACCTGGTATAACCAGAAACATTATTTCGGTTTCCCTTTTGTTTGAACAAGGTTTCAAGTACGTTTTTAATGGTGTTTCTATTTCTACCTACTTGAATGATGTCTTTTATTTTGAGGCTAAACCTCGAAATTGTATTTATGAGATTGATGTTCAAACATGTAATAACATATATCATCTTTCTAAGCGTAACAAAGCTGGTATGAATGAAACCTTTCTATGGCATTGTAGACTTGGCCACATAAGTAAGGCACGCATAAAATGGCTCCAATCCGAGGGGATTCTTGAATCCACTGGACATGACTCCTTTAATGATTGCGAATTTTGCTTAGCTGGCAAACTCACACAGCGTCCCTTCACTGGTGTTGGTGAACGGGCCAATGGCCTGCTAGGACTCATTCACACTGACAAGGAACCATGAAAGATACTTCGTTACTTTCATCGACGATTATAGTCGATATGCTTATGTCTATCTTATGAAGCATAAGCATGAAACTTTTGAAAAGTTCAAAGAGTTTCAAAACGAAGTAGAAAACCAACTTACTAGAAAGATAAAAATACTTCGATCAGATCGAGGTGGCGAATACCTCAGCTTAGAGTTCCTCAATCATATCAAAGAGTGTGGAAAAATTTCAGAACCCACTCCACCTGGCACACCCCAACTTAATGGCGTGAGCGATGGGAGAAATCGAACCCTACTTAATATGGTTCGATCGATGATGTGTAGAACTAACTTGCCTCACTCCTTTTGGGGTCATGCTCTTATGACTACCGCCCGCATTGTCAATCTGGCTCCGACTAAAAAGGTAAACAAAACCCCATATGAGATATGGTATGGGCGTAAACCCAATTTGGAATACATAAAAGTATGGGGATGTGATGCATACATCACTAGTGATGCTGATGATAAGCTCGATCCTCGAGGCGAAAAGGTTGTTTTCGTCAGATACTATAAAAGAAGCGGATATTATTTCTACCATCCTGATGCAAATGTTATTTCCATCAAAAGGAAGGGGCACTTTCTCGAGGAAGAACTTCTTAATCGAGGAACTGGAAATAATGTGGTTGATCTTGAAGAAATTCGAGAACCAACAACAACTGCTGATGAAGTCGGAACGTCTGAACAACAAGAAATTGTTGCTAATGAATCAGACATGAACACAGGCGTTCGCAGAAGTAGCAGGACTCGTAAAGAACCTGACAGATACCTTTGGCATCTCGAAGGTGCTGAAGTCTTGGTAGTAGATGAGTCTAATGACGAACCTACTAACTACAAATCTGCTATCTCAGATCCTGAATCTGCGAAATCGCTGGAAGCCATGAACGCTGAGATGCAATCTATGCGTGATACTCAAGTCTGGGACTTGGTTGAGCTACCCCCCGAATCTCGGGCAGTAGGGAGCAAATGGGTTTTCAAGAGAAAAACCGATATGCATGGAAATGTACACACCTTTAAAGCACGGCTAGTTGCGAAGGGTTTCACTCAAACTCAGGGTATTGACTATGATGAAACCTTCTCGCCCACTGCTATGATCAAATCGATCAGGATATTGCTTGCCATAGCCGCGTACTATGACTACGAGATATGGCAAATGGATGTCAAAACCGCTTTTCTTAATGGGCATCTCTCTGAAGATGTCTATATGGTTCAGCCATATGGTTTTGTTGATCTAAAATATCCTAATAGGGTGTGCAAGCTGAATAAGTCCATTTATGGACTCAAGCAGGTGTCTCGTAGCTGGAATTTTCGTTTTGACCAAAAGATCAAAGAGTTTGGATTTGTTAAAAATGAAGATAAGTCTTGTGTTTACAGAAAGGCTAGTGGGAGCACTGTATCATTCCTCATCCTGTATGTGGATGATATACTGATCATTGGAAACAACATCCCTATGCTTAACGAAGTTAAACACTACTTGGGAACTTGTTTTGCTATGAAAGATCTTGGAGAAGCAGCTTATATTCTAGGAATCAAGATCTATAGGGATAGATCTAAGCGACTTCTTGGGCTAAGTCAAAGTACATACATGGACAAAATGATGACACGCTTTTAGATGGAAAACTCCAAGAAAGGAGGTGTTCCTATGACTAAAGGGACCGTGTTGAACAAATCGCAATCTCCTTCAACGGACATTGAAATTAAGCGAATGGAAGCAGTTCCATATGCTTCAGCGATTGGTTCTATCATGTATGCTATGTTATGTACTAGACCTGACGTCTCGCATGCTTTAAGCATGACTAGTCGTTATCAGTAAACTCCTGGCATTGCCCATTGGACTACTGTTAAGAACATTCTGGAGTATTTGAGAAGAACTAAAGATATGTTCTTAGTATTTGGAGGAGTAGAAGAAGAGCTCATTGTAAGATGTTACACTGATGCCAGTTTTCAAACTGACCGAGATGACTCTCGCTCTCAATCAGATTTTGTATTCACTCTAAATGGAGGAGCTATCTCATGGAAGAGCTCCAAGCAGAGTGTGGTGGCGGATTCAACCACCGAATCTGAATATATAGCCGCACCAGATGGTGCAAAGGAGGCTTCTTGGATGAAGAAATTCATAACCGACCTTGATGTGGCTCCAAGCATTAAGAAACCCATCGAGATATTCTGTGATAACACGGGTGCTATTGCTCAAGCCAAAGAGCCCAGATCTCATCACAGGGCCAAACACATTCAAAGAAAGTTCCACTATATACGGGAAATTGTGGAACGTGGAGACATCGTGATAAGCAAAGTGAACACAGATCAAAACCTAGCAGACCCGTTTACTAAGCCCATGACTCAGGACAAGCATGATCAGCACATGGGTGCTATCGGGCTTAGATTAGCTAGCAGTATGTTTTGATTTAGTATTTGGATGTATGAACTTTTAACAGTTATACTTTTTAAATTCATTGTTGATTTACTGGTTAAATGCAATTATGAATCTTATAACTGTGTTTGATTTTAATACGTTTAATCCATGAATCTTGCATTCTAAACTATCCGTAGTCGGTCAGACTCGTGGGAACGATTCTGAATTAAGACTATTCTGACTTTGGACTCAAGGAGTTGACTTCCAAATTCACAGACCTCATTGAGAATGACGTTGGATGTAACTCGCATCAAATCATCTTCATGGATCTTAGTCATAAGATGATTTGATATTGGTATACTCATTTAGTATCCTTTGACCTAAGATACATATTAGAACTTCCGTTTACCAAGGATTATTCTTTGATTACTATCAACCGTTGTCGCGTAACTGCCAGTCATAAAGGCTTTAATTGGGAATAGTTCTGAAGTTCAGTGGGAGTTGTATGTATTCGATATGGGATTCTGTACTCTTACATGACATGTAACAGTTAGACATTGTGGCACCCTCATTGATTCAAACTGGTGAAGTGTAAGGCCTTAACCAAACTTATTGTGTGTTTGTTCGGACCACTTTGACTCTTGATCGAGAACAATGATAATTGAACACCATATGAGAATGAACTTAATCCATGCCTCATTGATTCAATTTATGTCTTTTACAGAAAGGATGAATGACAACAATTACCATAAGTCTATTGTCTTGCAATAGTAAGTTGTTACTAATGGCAAGGTGTTTTGGTTAATGACTTTAAAGTGTCATACCTTGTTGGGGGCAGCCATGTGCAGCTAGAGCGCCGCTGACTGTCTGCGTTGAGGATTTTATTGAAGACCGTCCAAGTGGGAGATTGTTGGATTTATATGTACGGGTTCGATAAGCCAACGCTGCTGACCGAGCTGTGACCCGTAAGAGTTACACCTTGGCCAACAAACATTAAATCCACTTAACTTGGTTAACTGGTGACCACGAACAAATAACGGAACGAAATATATAATTATCTAGAATAATTATATATCAACGAGAAACAGAATTTATTATTTATACGGGTTATAAATAATATAACGTTTAATCACTTATTTAATTAAACTTTGTTTTTCGGGCTTCGTATCGCATCTGGGCTTGAACTTATTATATTGGGCCTTGGGGCCTAAGTAGGACTGTAATGAACCGAACGTTCAGCGAACAGTTCGTGAACCGTTTGACGGGAAGTTCGTTTATGATCGTTCGATTAATAAATGAATGAACATGAACAAGAAATTTCGTTCGATTAGTTAAACGAAGGAACATGAACAGAAGTCTCGTTCGTTCGATTGTGTTCGTGAATGTTCGGTAAGGTGTTCGTGAACGTGTTCGTGAACATTCGTTGATTTGCATTCGTTTATATTCGTATGCTTGTGTTTTAATTGAAGATCTTTGTACTTTCTTATATTTTATTTGTACTTTTATATTATTAAACTTTTATTTATTTTATTACCCTAACAATTAAACTAGGGAACCCACTTTCACCTTGTTTATGCATCATTTCCCGTTCATTTCTCATTATTTACATCAGTGAATACGATCGACATCCGTTCCACAATAAGGGATTCAAGTTCGAGTGCTACTCTCTGGGCCATATATCTTTATCCTTCGTCGCGCTCACCAAATTTATCTGTGTTCGTTTGTGTTCGTGAACCGTTCGCGAACACGCTCATTTCCTTAATGAACGAACATGAACATAAAATCTCGTTCGGTAAGTGTTCATGAACCGTTCGTGAACCGATTTATTTCCTTAACGAACGAACACGAACAAGACCTTGTTTAGGTCTAAGAGATAATTAGGGATGTTAACCTAAGTATATTACTATATATATTTAATTAATCCTCCTTAATGAAGAAGACATTGTCTTCTGCCGTAAGAGACATTTTATAAAAGTGTAATTCACTTTTGTGAAACAATATACAAGCTGCCATAAAAGAAAAGGGCTACCACTTTTAAAAGGTGGTGCCCTATTTTCATTCATTGGTATTACGACCGGTAAGCTACGCCACTCAGTTCGTGTTCATGTCTAGCACTAGTTCGTTGTACCTCGGTGTCTCACACGGTTATTATTAACCAAAAGGGTATAATTTTTCTCATCGGTAGATTAATTATTTTATATACCGTATTTGCATGTTTGTAACCATGATCCTGTTCGGTTCACTTTTGGTGTTAATTATTTATATTTATCCCGCTGCGTTTTTATTAATTATATATTTAGTTAATAAAATATGTTAAACCCGTTTTGATAAAAAGTAAAATTGACACCATTTAATCCCAACACATCCATCTCTTAATTGGTCAAGAACGCCATGTGTAACCTAATGTTGGCAATAAACTGCTCATAGGACATATTCGTACTCATCGTTATATTCCGCGTTATGCATAGTCCGTTATACCGCATGCCACCACCGGGGAGTGTTTCCAAACCTCCACCACATTTGCACGCTATTCGATATTCTGCAACTAGCTGAAAAAAAGAAACACATAAAAATAAATTCAATGAACAAAATGCCAATTCAATTAAACCAGGTATTTTGATTAAATATTTACCTGAGCCGTGAGCACGCGATTCAATATTCTACAACTGAAACGAATGGCTGAATTAATGAAAAGCATAGAAGAGGCACTCTTAAATATGGTAGATGTCAAAACAATGGCAATTGTGATCTTTAAGATCGAACACCAATAATACCCAAACCTTTCATTGATTCAACCCAAATGATTGTTTAACAAGGCATAAAATTGCATAAACTCCCATAACTCAGGCTCTGCAGTTAATGTTATTTTCTAATTCCACTGCAGTGAGATATTTGATTTTTTTTGCATCCTATCCATTACCAAAAAAAATTTCTCAGCCTCTAATTCAAACAGAAAGAGAAAGAAGTCTTTTAAAGAGTTTATGTCCAACAAATTATCAAGCCAAAACGAGTATCAACACCATTAGCCACCGTGCCTTTCAAATATCTCATAGCATGCAATGTTTAAAAAGTTTTGCTTCAATTTTCATCATGTTTATTCCATGTACATGTTGTTGATTGTGTAACCGGAATGCGCCTTCATATTTTTTTACTAAAGTGGTTGCATTTAACCACCCTAACTAGTGGCGGATCTAGACCAAAATTTCAGGGTAACGCTCAATTTTTCTACTGTACTTACATACAGGGGCAACCCTGAGTATGGGCCAGGTGGGCGACTGCTCAAGGCCAAAAAGATCGGGGGTGGGGGGGGGGGGCGCAATATTTTTAAAAAATGGATATTATATATATCCGCAAAATTGTTAGAAATTTATATTATATATAGGTATATATATGTATGTGTGTGTATAGGGAGAGGATCATAAGAAAACTACTTAAATGTGAGAAAATTAAAAAAACTACCAAAAAAAACTTTAAAAACACACCATTTTTTAAACATTTTTTTGCCTGTAAGTCTAGCATTTTAAGATAATTATAATTATTTATACATATATAGAGAGAGAGAGAAAAAAAAAGTGTAATGTACAATAGGTCTTATCGTACGCTCATACGATATTGTGAAATCGTATGTTATAAAAAAGCATGTTGGAAATCGCATGTTGATGTATAAAGCAATTTCGCATGTTGTTTTTTCAGCACAAATCGCATGTTCAAGATTGAATTCGTACCAGATCGTACGGCTGAGATGATCGCCTACATTTTGTACGATAAGATCCATTGTACGTTAACCTATCCCTATATATATATTTATATATATATAACCTCCATATTTAATATAAACTGAGTTTAGTGTCACGGAGTAAGTTTTTGACTCACGTGATACGACTTAGACTTGTTCTAAGTTAAGTTTGTGCTCCAACGATGGTAGTGTTTTAAGTGATTCAAGTGACAATCGCAAGTGTTGTATACAATGAAACAACTTTGTATTGATAACAAGATGGTTTACAAGTACAAGTATGCAAACGTGTGAAGTTGTTGGGTGATCTCCAAATGAGATCTTTACTTCCTATTTATACCAGTCTATACTAATTCTTGAGAATTCTTTACAAAATATCTATATATTGATATGTAGATTTCTAAGGATTTTCTAGAGAATTCCATGGCCGAGAAAGGCCTAGATGAACCTTGAATCAGATCTAAATTTTCCTGCATTGTTCCAGCATTGTTAAGGCTTTTCTGGAATGTTTTAGGCTACTAGATTTGTCCAGAATTTCCAGCAACATTCCAGCGTGTTTCAAGTGATTTATTGGCTGATCTTGGTTGCCTTGAAGGTGTCGTTTGTAAGAGTGTAGGTTGTTCCCGAGTCTTCTAGGCAGCCATTGATGTTTCCTTAGTGTTTTGGAACTCGCGAAAAGAGTTTCGTATTTAGCCGGATCGTGACAGCAGTCTATTTTAATACATGAGATACCACCATTTTAAAAGACCTAAAATTTAAAGTAAATAACTGATGGTGAAATGGCTCACTCAATTTTAGAAGGCCCAAGTTATATATACCAATCGATTATTTGAACATTCTGGAGGACGGACCCGCTTTCATACAATGTAAACAAAACAAAAATAAAAACATGATAATAAATAAAGTTAAACCCATACCTAATAAATTTCTCCTCTTCGGTTTTTAAAAGTTAAATACATAGATAGAATTTGCACATAATCAATTGCACATACCCTCTTTACAGTGGAGATTTGAGATTGGACATTTAGAGGCGTTCGGCAATCAACAGTGGGTCAGCGGGTGGCGGAGTGGCGGTGTTCGACAATAGTCGGCGGAGTGGTGGAGGGCGGAATGGCATTCAAACCCAAATCATTTTGGCTTTTAAGTTTTAACGAACCATGTGGGTTTTTGTGTCTTAATTATGTAGGCTATTGAGTTTTATTTATAGTCGCCTTTTAACCATTTATTACTGGGCTTTTAATCATAAATTTGCAGTTGGACTTTCAATAAAAACCCAAATTTTTAGAGTTAGCCTAAAAATAATTTCAAGGGTAACGTAATTTTTTCCCCAGGGGAAACAAAATAAAAAGAACTTAAAAAATGCACTACGCCGTTAAAAGTTAAGGGATAGCGGGCACTACCCCTTCTAATAAAGTATGTCCGCCCCTGACCCTAGCCTAAAGGCTTCCACTGACCCTAGCCTAAAGGCTTCCACGATTTGAATTGCCACCTCTATTTTGATAGTAACGCCATGTTCGCAGCTCTCAAGGCTTCCAATTGGTATTTGGATATAAATATTTTTAAGATGGTTTTCAGGTGAGTATAAGATCTCTAAGTAATAATGTTGATCGTTGATACCCATAGGGGAACTCACGAACCATACATGTAACAAGTTATTAGGCACATAACAAGTAAACATGTATAATATACATTTTACAATAAGATACGAGATTGAATATGATGCAGGGTCAATAACATGAACGCATGACTCATTTGTGAAGCAGCAGGAAAAGAGTGAAAAAACGATCCATAACTTTCAAAAGTAATCATCCTAAAACCTTTTAATAGTTTATTTTTATTTTGTATTACTGGTTTTTATTATTTATTTAAATTAAGTCTAGAGTATAGGTGATGTTACCGAGATTAATATTTTGGTTATGATCTTTTATTTTAATTTTTAGTTACTTTGTAATGTTTAGAATAACTTGTGATATATTAATAAATCTTCTCTTATTAGGGTTGATCTAAACAGTTATTGAAGAAACACTGGTTCGAATGACCGGAATCAATTGGATCAGGGGTTTAGCTCTGCATAAAAGGGTGAGTCCTCTCGTTTGATTTGGGGTTGGCCTATCTCCTTCTTCGAGTGATAACTGCAAAACGAACAACCCTTAGACTCGCCACGGGGAGAATGGAGGTTATCTCTCTGACCACCCTCCGGCGTGAGAATAAGTACAGGTTTCAATGAAGAAGAAGAAGTAATAGTGAAAGTGAAGTGAGAGTAACTTGAAGAATGATACCTGAGTTGTCTTATTTATAACCGAATTTGGGCGGGAAAGTTTGTTGACGGAGGAAGTAACGGAAAGTAATTTTCGTAAGCGGTTATTTTCTTCACCGTTAATCACTAACGTCATGTATATGAACACGGATCGTGGGCATGATCAACGGCTGGGGAGGTGCCATGTGGAAAGTGAGCAAGTGTGGATCCTTCTCCATTTTGGTGCCATCATCGTGACCTTGAGGGGTGTTTAGGATGATGCCACGTGGCCATTCGGTTATAACCGAATGGTTGTGCACGATAGGGCCTTCTAGAAGATTTATAGCTGTAATCTTATGTGGCTCAGTCTCATGTAAATTTTGTTGTAACAGAAAGGTTACTTTCTGTCCAAGTCTGGGTGATATACACGCGGAGATGTTGTTAGGGCTTTATCCTAACTGTTCCGTTGCATGAGAGCTTGCGCAAGGATGTCACACCCTGGCTTTTGCGGAAGCATGGGTTTAATTTGGTGTGACTTCTTAATACCATAGCAACAATCATAACAATGCTATATAAAATAAAACACATGATGATCATCCATTCATTAAATTTAAAGTTACCACCACATCATTGTTTAAAATGTCGACACATAAAACAAGTTACAACCATGACATGATTAAAGCGTGTTCACATGACACAACAAAAGACTTAAATAAAAACGTGGTTAGAGACATGTAACCCATCCAGGAAAAGGTTACACCTCCTAAACCTGGATGACATCATTATTCACTACGCAGCTTGACACAATCGCACACTCCGCCAGATCCATTAATTTCCTGAAATACATGTAGTTTGAAAAATCAAAAAAAGTTGAGTGAGTTCATGTAAAAGTGAGTATGTATAAACCTTCAAAGTATGAATAAAAGTCCATGGTATGTAGTAATAAGGAAAAAGAGATCATCAATGGGTTGCAAAGCCACTGGTATGTGTGAAAAGGTGCAGGAAGACTCAAACCTAGCAAATTTGTTACCGGGCTTCGGCTGTAAGACACAGTCACCTCTATGGGCCGCCCCGGTCTCATGGGTGTGGGCTCGCTACACCCAAATAGATCTATCACTCATGTCCCTCGGTCCTAACAACGAGGATTGATGGCCTTAAGTGTTGTACCCACCCTTCACATGATCTAGTAGTAAAAACCCTCCCTAAGCTAACCATACCATGTAAATAAATGTTTGTAATAATTGGGACATATATTTCACCCCCGAAGTATAAAACTGAAAACAGTTAAAGAGAAAAGGGGGACATGAACTCACAAAAGTGCGTCTCCTGAATAGAATCGTCAATCCAAACTCGATCTGCTACGCGTCGACCTACACGTACTAATGTCTATTAGACGAACAGGCCGTGCCTTGGCTTAGGGTTTAATGTTCTGAGTCGCGTTACCTTGACATTATTCCAAGTTTGTGACTACTTGTTAAAATAATAATAATTATTTTAACTTAAAGTTTGTTTTTAGGAAAATAGTTAGGCAACTATTTCATATCCACACTTCTCAAGTATTTTATGTGTATTTCCTCCCCAAGGATGGGGGTATTTATACATGTACACTTGTAATTCCGAAGGATATATTTTAAGTCCCACTTAGAAAAATATATTTAAATTACTCGTCTAAAACACCTTAATTCAAAATACATATGTTTTTCCCAAAATTATTATATATTTTACTTCATAAATTTTCCAAAATAATATTTTACCAAAAATGTGCGTGTGAGAGTATTTTCTGAAATATCGCATAAGTTACGTTTTAGCATTTCGTATTGCAATAATAATTGCGTAACTTAAATATTTATTTCGTGAGAGTTTTGGTATTATTTTGGAGTCGTAATTCCATGGTATACATAAGTTATATTATTTTACCCTAAAATAACATAACTAGTTCACAAACTAAACAAATAATCACACAAGAGTTTTAGTATGAAATATATAATCAAAATATATATTTATCAAATTTTACTTACGAAAATCAACCTCCGGCACTTAGTACTTTTGTAATAAAAATCATGGCGAAGTTTATTTTGAAAACAAGGTTAAAAATATATTCGTAAGCACTTGCTAGAAAAATATTTTCTAAGTGTTGGATTTTTAGAAAATTTCGCCAGAGTTTCCCTTAAAAACGGAGGTGTCCATGCTTTTAAGCATATCATTTTCTTTTCAAAATCCATCAACAACAATCCTTACATTACCAAGAGCAAAAATATATGTATTTCACACTAGTCATGAACTTGATATATTTCGAAAATGCGTAGTAACTTGGTAAAGCTTTTAGTAGACTTAGTTACCTTTCGAAACGTATTTATTACTCTAAAAATCATTCTCACAAAATGGTTTGGTGTTTACAACTTGTAAATAATTTTTACAAAAATTTAAACTCTTGAACTCTTCTTGTAAATAAAACATCTTCACACTTGCTTTATCCCTAAAAAAAAATAGTTTAAGTGTTTGTAATTGCCATGGTTTTCCAAAACCGCTTTTCTAACTTAGCTTCTTACAAAAATCCTTTGTAAACTCTTGGATTTACAAACTCATCAACTTACTAGTTAATTTATATTTTGTGAAAAATCATTTTCATCAAGTTCATGTCTAACTAGAAAGTGGTTATCTTTCGTAACACATAACCATTTTCTTTTCTTGTTAAATCATGTTTCCAAATATTTTTTAACAAGATCATATGGTGATTAACATCACAAAACCAAATATCATCATAAAACTAACAACATACTCATGACTACATCAAACTAGTAGCATTTCACTTTCAAGTTAAACTTTCATGTAGAGCTTTATGTTCATCATTCTTGTTCTTGTTATTTTAGTGTTTGAACATACTAAACATACTACAACTTTTAACTAAGAAACGAGATGAACAAGGGTGTACAAGGAACTTACTACTAGCACAAGGGTAGGGTAGAATCTAGTGAAGAAGATGATGAGAAAAAGATGATGAACAAGCAAGAACAAGGCTCCTTTGAAGCTCCACAAGTTTGCAACCTTCTTGAATCACCTTACAAGCTTGTTTGAAGCTCAAAAATGGATGAGATGGTGGTGGAATGGTGGTGATGTTGGCGGTTGTAGAGTGGCTGAGAGAGGGAGAGAAGAGAGTGAATGAGACGGTGTGAAGTAGTGAGGTATGGTTGTGATCTTTGCGCCATGCTTAAATAGATGTGTTCACATATTTTGGTCACTTCCACAAGCCATAATTTATTAAAATAATAGATCATAATCTAGTAGAAGATAGGAAGCATGGTGAAGATGGTTTGGTGGGTCCATTGGGACCGAAATCGGTTTAGGGGAGGGGGGTTGGTTGTAACATTTTGTAACTAATAGGTAATGGATAGTTAGATTTCAAGTAATAAGCTTCCATATGTTATTTATTTGATATTTAGTGAGTGTTAGGGTGTTCGGGGATCACGACTAGCCAAGAAATAAATAAACAATGTGTTTGGCAAGAATTTAGTGTTCCGGGTAATGTCCGGTTATTCGGTCGGATACCGTTACGTTAAAGTGTTTAATTATTCCTTAAAGTGTCTTTTATATATATTTTTGCAACACTTTTAATCCCCGGCACTTAGGAAAGTATACAGGACCATTCTGCCATATTTTTGCACTTTACTAGTATTTTAAAATGCTGAATTTTATTAATGAGTGCAGAATTCTGCATTTAAAGTGTGTTTTAGGCACTTCCCGGCACTGTAACTAGCACCTATTGACATAGTTTTATGATCCTCACTTCCCTACACTCCATACTAGTGTAGTACCTTATCCTTGGCTCATACTGGGCCTTAAAAACTTTGTCTGTCTATTGCTGGCATTGTCAGCATATTTCTGAATTATCCGTTCAGTATGCTAACTGTCCTTTGTGCATCAAGTATGTCACTAAAGTTTGTGTGTAATATACGGAGTGACAGTATGAAATATGATGCATATGTATGTATGATGCAGAAATCATAAAGCAGTTTAGGTTGTCAGTTGTAATCAAGCACAGTCATTAAGCACATAATTAAAATTAATTAATTGTACAGTACCTGTAATTATGAGGGTTATCACATTCTCCCCCAGTTAAGAAAATTTCGTCCTGAAATTTTAGGTTCTGCTTCTAGTTGCAGGGGTCTTGGGGGAACAAATGTGGGTATTTCTCTTTCATATGATCCTCACGTTCCCAAGTGAATTCTGGGCCGTGTCTTGCATTCCATCGAACTTTGACGAGCTTGACACTACTCCTGCGTGTTTTGTTCACCTTCCAATCAGTGACCTCAACTGGTTCTTCAATGAAGTGGAGTGTGTCGTCGATATGAACTTCGTCGGCAGGAATGACAATTGTCTCTTGGGTTGGACTCTTTTTCAGGTTCGATACATGAAATGTATCGTGAACGCCATTAAGTTCAGCAGGTAGGTCCAACTTGTATGCTGCAAGCCCAATCCTTTGCAGAATTCTGAATGGGCCAATGTAACGCGGATTCAACTTCCCACGCTTCCCAAAGCATGCCACACCCTTCCAGGGTGAAACCTTCAGTAATACCATATCTCCTACCTCAAACTCCAGAGGTTTCCTTCTTCGGTCCGCATAACACTTTTATCCATCACGAGCCGCTTTGATGCGCTCTCGGATCTGTGCAATCTTGTCTGTCGTTTCTTGGACAAATTCCGGACCAACTAATTAATTGTCTATCACCTGCATCAGCCCAACAAATCGGTGATCGACATTTGCGTCCATAAAGAGCTTCGAACGGTGCGGCTTGAATACTTGCATGATAACTGTTATTGTATGAAAATTCAACCAATGGTAGGTGAGTGTCCTAACTTCCACCTAAATCCATTACACAAGCTCGCAACATGTCTTCTAATGTCTGAATTGTTCGTTCGCTCTGTCCATCAGTCTGCGGGTGAAATGCTGTACTTAGATTCAACGAAGAACCGAACGCTTCTTGAAAGGATTGCCAAATCCTTGACACGAATCTTCCATCTCTATCTGAGAGGATTGAGAGAGGCACTCCATGTCGTGCAACGATCTCTCTCATGTATATCTTAGCTAGTTTACTCGCTTTACCCCCCAAAAAAAAGCTAGTTTACTCGTGTTGTCTTTTTCCCTGATTGGCAAGAAGTGCGCAGATTTCGTTAAACGGTCTACTATTACCCAAATCGTATCGTGACCTTTGGGCGTCCTTGGAAATTTCGTTATGAAATCCATTGAAATCTGTTCCCATTTCCATTTGGGTATTTCAGGTTGCTGTAGAAGACCTGAAGGCTTTTGGTATTCGACCTTTACCTTGGCGCAAGTTAAACATTTACTGACATATATCGCAACATCGCCTTTCATCCTTGGCCACCAATAGAAATCCTTAAGGTCTTGGTATATTTTATCCGCTCCTGGATGAATTGAGTACCGTGACTTGTGAGCTTCATCGAAAATAACCTTTCTCAATCCACCAAACAGAGGAACCCAAATTCGTTTCATGAAGCATAAAGTTCCTTCCTCGTTTGGTACCAACTGCTTCTCCATCCCACGGAGATACTCGTCCTCAATATTCCTTTCTTTGAGGGCTTCTCTCTGCGCGGCGCGAATGCGCGATGAGAGGTCTATCTGGACAATCATTTCCCAAGCCCTAACCCTTATGGGCTTGATCCTTTCCTTTCGACTTAGGGCATCGGCGACCACATTCGCCTTCCCTGGATGATACTTGATCTCACAATCGTACTCGTTCAACAGTTCTATCTAGCGTCTTTGCCTCATGTTAAGCTCCTTTTGGTCAAATATGTGCTGCAGGCTCTTATGATCAGTGAAGATTGTACATCGCGTGCCATATAAGTAATGTCGCCAGATTTTCAAAGCAAATACCACCGCGCCCAATTCCAAGTCGTGCGTGGTATAATTTTTCTACTGGACCTTCAACTGGCGAGAAGCATATGGTATAACTTTCTGTCGCTGCATCAACACGCAACCCAAACCTTGACGCGAGGCGTCACAATATACCACGAAGTCGTCCGTTCCTTCGGGTAGCGATAAGATCGGTGCGTCACAAAGCTTGTTCTTCAACAACTGAAACGCTTCTTCTTGTTTGTTTCCCCAATCAAACTTCTTGTCTTTCTGGGTAAGGGAAGTCAAAGGTTGAGCGATTTTCGAGAAATCCTCAATGAACCTTCGATAATAACCAGCCAAACCTAAGAACTGTCGAATCTCGGTTGGCGTCTTTGGAGTTTCCCAGTTCTTTATTGCTTCGATCTTTGTGGGATCCACATGGATTCCATTTCCATTAACCACATATCCAAGAAATTGGACTTCGCGTAACCAGAACTCGCACTTCGAGAACTTGGCATACAACTTCTCCTTTTTAAGTAGCTCCAAAATAGCTCTTAAATGCTGTTCATGCTCATCCTTCGTCTTCGAGTAGATCAAAATATCATCGCTGAACACAATCACGAACTTGTCGAGGTACGGCTTACAAACTCTATTAATTAAATCCATAAAAACGGCTGGCGCGTTTATCAACCCAAACGGCATCACCAGAAACTCGTAATGTCCATATCGAGTTCTAAAAGCAGTCTTGGGAATACTTTCCTCTTGAATTCTCAACTGATGATATCCTGATCGCAAATCGATCTTGGAGTAGAAACTCGAACCTTGCAACTGATCAAATAGGTCATCAATTCTCGGCAGAGGATATCTTGTCACACCCCAACCGATGGCGGAATCATCGGGGCGCGACACTGAGCGAAACAGATTGTCCAGAAGTTTCCACAACAACTATTATTACAAATTCAGTTAGATGATACGTCCCATACCGTATCCTAAATAAATAAACAAGTTATCATAGAATACAACCAAACAAATAGTACTGTTTCGACAACTCAGATTCTATTTATTACAAACCAAATGTTTAAAAGTACTGCCCAGAGTCATTAAGACTCATCCGGACAAGATCTACAGACAACTAATGCCATAGATGCTTGATCGAACAACTCCAACCGCTCCATGGCTAGAGTTTATTCGCTTCTAGAGACCCCTAGGTAGGCTACGACCTACAACTGCTAGATGGGCTCTAAAGCTTTATTATTGCCTCGCTTTCCTAGCAAGCTAACACCTTAAACACCTGTCACATACGTTAAAATAAGTCAATACATAAAATGTAAAGGTGAGCACAAAAGTTTAGTAATAGCATATAGAGTTCGAATAGTTTACGCATAACCAGGTACGTACACAGAGGAAAACGATGCATGTTAATTATCGACATGGGACCATCGATACCAACGACTGCGGGTTGACCGTCCGAGACGGTTCGCAATACATGATTACCACCGTAATCCATGCAAGTATTTGTCCTTAACAACCCCCGTGTGAACGGGTGCTGAGTCCAAACTATAGTACTACGTTGCTAAGGCAGGTAGATAGCATTCCACGTGTAAACATAATAAACAACATTCATTTAGTCAAGTAGCACATGCAAATGGTCAGCGTTCAAATAGTTTGTGTTGGATTGTGATTTGATAGGTAACGTATGTAACACCCAAAAGTGCTAAAAGCAAAAAAGGAATCGAGTATACTCACAGTGATTGATTGTGGATTGAAGGGAGCGCTGAGAGTAAGATTAGCCTGAATAGTTCAATAGCACAACGATAAGTAACGCGGAAAAGTAGCAAGTATGGATGGATCGAATGGGCTGGTCGATCGAACGGCAGGTTCGATCGGATGGCCTGTTCGATCGGCTGGTATATCCGATTGGACAGTCCTGTTCGATCGGCCGGTTGGCTCGATCGGCTGGACCATTCGAGTGGATTGTTTCTTCCTCTGGTGTGTTTGTATTAGAGGATTTGAAGTTTTGAAGTTTTTGTTGCAGTATTTGAGAACACTGAAGTGTTCCTACCTTTCAAGTCGGTCGATCGAGCGGTTCGCTCGATCGGCTAGCTCACTCGATCGGCTAGCTCACTCGATCGGCTAGGAGTTTTAGGATTAGTCCTCAACTGAATGTCACTCGATCGAATAGTCTGTTCGATCGGCTGGCATTCCCTACTACGAACAAGTTGTGAAAACGATTAAGTGTTGAAGCATAGTATCTCATGATCCGAACAGTAATGTTTACCCATCGAGTGACCCATTCGATTGAACATTACTTCGTCAATACTATACTTCAAAAGTTTGGAAGTGTGGGACCATGTGCTAACCGATCGGCTGGCCCGGTCGATCGGCTGGCATGTCCGGTCGGCTGGGCTGTTCGAAGAGCCTAGCCGTTCGGCCAGCATTTCTGACCTGGTCGGCCTTTCGTCTAACACTTGGTTGTTTGTTTATTTGTCATTCTTTTAAGGCATCTTGACAATGTGTTGAACTATGATAACCTTCGTTCCTACCTGTTCCCTTGGCTCGAACAGGAATCACCCAAGTCCGTCCGGTGAACGGTTTGGAATGTCGGTTTAGAGTTTAACCCGAAATCGGTGTACCTTGTTCATAGATCCCGAATCTTGAACCTTTTAATCGTTTCAATGATTAGTTAGCCGGTTCAAGCTCCGTTTCTATCGGTTTGAAAGCATTGAGTGTAAAAGAGTTGAAAGAAAGTTGGGAATCCTTCTTTCAATCCTTCACATCATGAAAATGTTTAGATCTATGATGGATCTTAACTTGTTTATGTGGAAATTGGTTAGATCTAAGCTAATCATAATGGAATGAGGCCAAAACATGATGTTCTTCAAGAACACCATGATGACATCACCCAAGAACACTTATATCTTGGTGATTTCACGGTTAGAATCCAAGTTTTGAAAGATAGAAAGGTGTAGAATCAAGTAATGATCAAGAACGTACAAGAATTAGAGTGAAAACTTACCGGGATTGAGAGAAATCTGAGAAAAGGTGAAGAAGATAGCTGGTTCGGTCAGAGCTTTCCAAAAATGGAAAGTATGATAGTGACAACCCTATTTATAGGCTTCCAAAAGAGGAAAGTGGCAGCCGATCGGCTGGGAGCTCTGATCGAGTGGGCTGCTCGATCGGCTGGCAAGGTGCTAGCCGATCGGCTGGCCTGTTCGATCAGGATGCTTCCTGTTCGATCCGCCACGCACTTCGAGTATTTCGCGACGATTTTCGACGTTTCGATTTTGATGGACGATGATACGGATATGATAGAGTTTATAGTCAAATTACTTTTAATCCCAACCACTATATCTAACATACAATCTTCTATAAGTCACGTTTCGATGTCGGTTTCGATTGAGTTCGATTGCTTTTCGAGTTTCGATTCGATTTTCGATTGATTTGCTTGAATACCTCACCATACATAAAGTAAACACGCACAATTAACACATAAGGCACACACACACGTATATAATACCAAAATTCGCATAATTCGAGTCTCGAGTTCGATGATTGTTAGATCGGTTTGATTACTGATTAGTTAACTTTATCGCATTGTTACTTCCTATCATTCACAGTCGTAGATCGGTTCGCGTTAAAACACATTCGATTACTTTGGTTCTTGCTGATTACAACACTTATTCCACATAATACAACTAAAACACAAAATCGACTATCTACAGTCAAAGAAAGTCAAAGTTGACTTGGACTTTGACTTTGACTTTGTCATTCGAAAACACGGGGTGTTACAGCCTCCCCTTGTTTAGGGAATTTCGTCCCGAAATTAGGCTCGAAGGCTACACGACACCGTGATTTACCAATTTGATGCTTCAGATCTATTTATTTAAACAACTGCGGGTACTTGGCCTTCATGTCGCTTTCGAGTTCCCAAGTGAACTCCGCGCCTCGTTTGCCTTCCCATCGGACCTTCACGATCGGGATGCGAGAGCGCCTGAGCTGCTTGCTTTGGCGATCCATGATTTCGACAGGCTTTTCCACGAAGTGTAACGTTTCGTTGACCTGAAGATCGTCGAGTGGTAAGATTAGATCATGATCAGCAAGGCATTTTCGGAGGTTAGAGACGTGGAAAGTCGGGTGGACGTTACTGAGTTCCTCCGGTAATTCGAGTCTGTAGGCGACTTTTCCGATTCTTTCCAGAATCCTAAAAGGTCCAACATATCGAGGCGCGAGTTTCCCTTTCTTGCCGAATCGGACTACACCCTTCCAAGGTGATACCTTTAGGAGTACGTAGTCACCAACTTCAAATTCAAGGGGCTTGCGTCTTTTATCGGCGTAACTTTTCTGTCTGTTCCGAGCTTTTACCAAGTTATCTCTTATTTGGTGGATTTTGTCAGTCGTTTCTTGTAGAATCTCGGGACCGGTTAGTTGCGAGTGACCGATCTCGTGCCACACAATAGGCGATCGACATCTTCTACCATACAAAGCCTCGAAAGGTGCCATTTGGATGCTGGCATGATAGCTGTTATTGTACGAGAATTCCACCAATGGCAGGTGTTTGTTCCAACTACCCCCAAAATCTATAACACACGCTCGGAGCATGTCTTCAAGAGTACGGATCGTTCTTTCAGTCTGTCCGTCGGTTTGAGGGTGGAATGCGGTACTCAAATTAAGCGACGTACCAAGGGCCGCTTGAAATGTTTCCCACAATCGCGAAGTGAACCGAGCGTCGCGGTCTGAAATGATGTCACGAGGAGTACCACAATTACGAATGATCTCGTCGGTGTAAATTTGGGCTAGTCGCTCCACCTTGTAGTCTTCTCGTATAGGCAGAAAGTGGGCTGACTTCGTTAGACGATCAACTATGACCTAAATACTGTCGTGACCTGATGGCGTGGGCGGGAGCTTCGTTATGAAATCCATAGCTATACTCTCCCACTTCCATATAGGTATCGGCGGTTGTTCGAGTAAGCCAGAAGGTCTTTGATGTTCAGCCTTGACTCTTGCACAAGTTAAACAGCTTCCAACGTACAGAGCGATATCCCTTTTCATACCCGGCCACCAGTACTTATAACGAAGGTCCTGGTACATCTTATCTGCACCGGGATGAATAGAATACCAGGATTTGTGGGCTTCGTTCATGATAATCTTTCGCAAGTCGGTCCGCTTAGGGATCCAAATTCGGTCCAGATAATAGAATATCCCATCTGGTTTGCTTACTAACTGAGCTCCATCGTGATAGATCCTTTCTCTCTTCAATGTACGCTCGTTAAAGCAAGCATGTTGAGCTTCCCGGATGAGGGTTTCGAGGTTGTGCTGTGCTTGGATGTTTCGAGTACTGAGCACGTAACTCTTTCTGCTGAGAGCGTCAACAACCACATTCGCCTTGCCTGGGTGATAACGAATCTCACAATTGTAATCATTGAGAAGTTCTACCCATCGGCGTTGACGTATATTAAGCTCTCTCTGATTAAAGATGTGTTGTAAACTCCTGTGATTAGTGTAGATTGTACACTTAGTGCCATACAGGTAGTGTCGCCAAATCTTCAATGCAAAGACAACCGTGCCTAGCTCGAGGTCATGGGTCGTATAGTTCTTCTCGTGGATCTTGAGCTGACGAGATGCGTAGGCTATAACCTTGTCTCGCTGCATGAGAACACAGCCGAGACCAAGGTTAGAAGCATCACAGTAGACAATGAAGTTGTCGCTTCCGTCGGGCAGTGTAAGAATCGGTGCGTTGCACATCATATGTTTAAGGGTTTGAAAGGCAGTCTCTTGTGCGTTTCCCCACACAAAAGGCTTGTCCTTATGGGTAAGAGCGGTAAGCGGTACAGCGATCTTGGAGAATCCTTCGATGAATCGTCGATAATAGCCCGCTAGTCCGAGAAAAGAATGAACTTCTGACGGGTTCTTAGGCGTAATCCAGCTTTTGACAGCTTCAATCTTCGCAGGAATGACATGGATACCTCGACTATTCACTATGTGACCCAGAAATTGAACCTCCTCCAACCAGAATTCGCACTTGGACAATTTGGCATAGAGTTGGTTCCCCTGAAGTAACTCGAGAACCAAACGTAGATGTTGCGCGTGTTCGGCTTTCGATTTGGAATAGATCTAGACATCGTCGATAAACACGATGACGAAACGGTCAAGATAAGGTTTACACACACGATTCATGAGGTCCATAAAAACCGCGGGTGCGTTGGTTAAACCAAAGGGCATGACAACAAATTCGTAATGACCATAACGGGTTCGAAAAGCGGTTTTAGGAATGTCTTCCTCTTGAATCCGTAGCTGATGGTATCCTGAACGTAGATCGATCTTAGAGAAGCATGCTGCACCTTGTAGCTGATCAAACAAATCGTCAATTCGGGGCAATGGGTATCGATTCTTGACGGTTAGCTTATTCAATTCCCGATAGTCGATGCACATCCGGAACGACCCGTCCTTCTTTTTGACGAAAAGTAATGGCGCGCCCCAAGGAGAGGTGCTTGGGCGAATAAAGCCTTTTTCGAGTAATTCCTGGAGTTGGTTCGAGAGTTCCCGCAGTTTGGATGGAGCGAGTCGATAAGGGGCTTTGGCAACGGGGTTGGCTCCAGGAATGAGGTCGATACGAAAGTCGATATCACGACTTGGTGGTAGTCCGGGAAGATCATCAGGGAACACCTGAGGAAATTCACGAACCACTGGAACGTCTTTGACTTCAACTTCCTTTTTCTTTCCCTTCTCCGCTACTACGATGTTGGCCAAGAAGGCTCGGTATTCCTTGCGGAGATACTTGCTGGCTTGAATACACGACATAAGCTTAAGACCTTTCGACGTCGTTTCACCGTATACACATAGGAGATCACCATTCGCGAGCGAGAATCGAATCATCTTTTCAAAGCACACAACTTCAGCATGGTTTTCACGAAGAAAGTCCATGCCGATTATGACATCAAAACTTCCAAGTTGCATCGGAATAAGGTCGATTGAAAAGATGTGATTGTTGAGTTCGAGAGTACAATCACGGAGTACTGAGTCAACGGCAATAGTTCTCCCTGTAGCAACTTCGACTTCGAATGACGAGGATAGATAAGAGCGCTTACGACTAAGGAGCTTCTCGAATTCAAATGACACAAAGCAGTTATCGGCTCCAGTATCAAACAAACATGATGCATAAATACCATTCACAAGGAACGTACCATTAACCACGTTGTTATCCGCCTGAGCCTGGCGGGCATTGAGGCTGAAAGTTCGGGCATGGGCTGCTTGCTGCTGCTGCTGAGGCTGCTATTGTTGCTGTTGCTGCTGGGGCTCTTGCTTGACTACCTTGTTCGGGCATCTGTTGGCAAAGTGGTTAGGGTCACCACATGCAAAGCAGACTCGAGCATTGACTGCTGGTGCTGGAGCTGCTGGTTGGCCTTGAGGAGCAGGGAGTAGAGCTTGGTTGACAGTAGCTTGAGCTAGGGCTTGACGGGGACCATAGCGGCAGTTTGCAGTGAAATTACCGTAGAGGTTGCAGTGAGCGCAAAAACGACAAGCTAGACCCACTGGATGATGATACGAACATGTTGGGCAGAGTGGGTGAGGGCCTGTGTATGCACGCTTTGCTGGCGGTGCATTGATCACTGGAGCTGAACGCTGGTGCTGCTGCTGTTGAGCTGGTACAGATTGTAGGGGAGCAGCGGTGGTTGCGGCAGCACAGCTCTTGTTGCTGGAGCTGCTGTTGTTGTTCTTCTTCTTCCTTCTTGAAGACTTGGAGGATTGAGCAGATGTGTCGGTGGGTGTTGCAGTGGCTTGATGCAGAGACTTGGTTTGCTTATCCTAGAAACCAGACTTTACTCGCTTATCGTTGATCTCAGCGGCGAGTAGGTAGGTTTCTTCGATCGTTGCTGGCTTGGCAGCGTGAACAAAGTCGGCTACACAGTCGGGTAGAGCTCGGATGTACTTCTTGATGGCTTGATCTGAGGTCTTGACTTGATTAGGACAGATAATGCTAAGCTGCTTGAAGCGAGCAGTGAGAGCAGCGTTGTCTCCATCCTTCTGCTTGATTCCCCAGAACTCGTCCTCCAGCTTTTGGCGCTCATGAGGAGGGAAAAAATCTTCGATCATAATCGCTTTCAACTCCTTCCATGATAGCCCGTAAGCTGCATCATTTCCGCGCTTGTTTCGTTCGGCCGTCCACCAGTCTAGAGCACGGGACTGGAAGACGCCTGTAGCATTGAGAGTACGGAGATGCTTAGGACATCCGCTCTGGCGCAGAGTGACTTCGACCGAGTCGAACCAGTGAAACATGGCTGTCGGACCATCTTCGCCAGTAAACTCTTTTGGCCCGCATGCTTTGAACTGCTTGAAGCTGAAAGCAGCCTTGCTTGAATCCTTAGGGATTTCAGCTCGTGATTCTTCAGACAGCTTGCTAGCGTTCTCATACACCTCACTCATAGCTTTCGCCACAGTTTTGGAGATGATAGCAGCGAGACGTCTGTCCCTCTTTTCCTGGCGGGTAAGTGGGGCTCGAGGTGGGGATCCAGACGACGACATGGTCTGCATTAGACATTGTCACGAGTCTCAACACAACGAAATCGAATCTCACCTCACACGTCTACTACTATCTAAAGCTTAGAATCACATCGAAACACATATCACGTAAACACGTATGCATAAAACCACAGATGCACGTAAGCACAGAAGCACAGAAGCACATAAACACAGAGGCACATAAACACGAAAGCACGTAACCATTTAATCACAGAAGCAGTCAGAAAACAGAAACCTATCCTTCAAAGTTCGAGTGTCGTTCGAATATTGTATCGAATAACCTAACTTAGTCGTATAGCACAGTATAGTATGATATCGTCTAGATTCGCGATAGCTGGGTGTCGATTAGGGATAGAATAACAGTACGAGTCGTGTGTTGTTTGAAATAGATAGAGGAATCGAATAATATCCCAAAACATAAGCACAAAACAGAGAAAGCAACCACAAAACAGAGAAGTACACATAAGCACATAAAATCAAAAAGTGTACTTGATGATTTGTCAAATTCGAAACATATAAAATCGAGAGATAGATTGTCTGCGGCTACTAGACATCGACTAACCAAGGCAACTCGACTATTCACAGTAGACTTGTCATCATTTCCGACTCTAGAGGCTGTGTTTCTGCCTCGATTCTTGGGCATTCCACACGCGCCTCCTAGGTCATACTGGTGAGTTCAGGTCAATGGAGTCCGTCGTAGCCTTGGTGAGATAAATAAAATCCAGAACAAATTGCCAAGGTCAGGGTTTCACCCCTTGGCTTAGCAATTTCTTCCTTATTTTTAATAAAATAAAGGAGGTTATTCGTCAAAATATGGATTTCACTCCTGATTTGGCATAACCCCCTTGGTTTGTTGGTGAAAATAATGGGATGAGCATAAATAAACGAATAGAATCAGCATAAGTCAGGCAGCTCGGTCAGGAGTTTGCGGCTTTCACACCTATTCCCAACTAAATGTACTGACTTTATTTGAAAATCCGAGTGCAGTAAGAGTGGAGGATTGCAGAATAAGCACATAAGCTTGGTCTGATGGTTCCTAACTATAGTCTAGGTTTCTAAGACAGCGACCCGGACTAGGTCGTGTCTACCTAATTCCCTATAGTTATGGCTCTGATACCAATCTGTCACACCCCAACCGATGGCGGAATCATCGGGGCGCGGCACTGAGCGAAACAGATTGTCCAGAACTTTCCACAACAACTATTATTACAAATTCAGTTAGATGATACGTCCCATACCGTATCCTAAATAAATAAACAAGTTATCATAGAATACAACCAAACAAATAGTACTGTTTCGACAACTCAGATTCTATTTATTACAAACCAAATGTTTAAAGGTACTGCCCAAAGTCATTAAGACTCATCCGGACAAGATCTACAGACAACTAATGCCATAGATGCTTGATCGAACAACTCCAACCGCTCCATGGCTAGAGTTTATTCGCTTCTAGAGACCCCTAGGTAGGCTACGACCTACAACTGCTAGATGGGCTCTAAAGCTTTATTATTGCCTCGCTTTCCTAGCAAGCTAACACCTTAAACACCTGTCACATAAGTTAAAATAAGTCAATACATAAAATGTAAAGGTGAGCACACAAGTTTAGTAATAGCATATAGAGTTCGAATAGTTTACGCATAACCAGGCACGTACACAGAGGAAAACGATGCATGTTAATTATCGACATGGGACCATCGATACCAACGACTGCGGGTTGACCGTCCGAGACGGTTCGCAATACATGATTACCACCGTAATCCATGCAAGTATTTGTCCTTAACAACCCCCGTGTGAACGGGTGCTGAGTCCAAACTATAGTACTACGTTGCTAAGGCAGGTAGATAGCATTCCACGTGTAAACATAATAAACAACATTCATTTAGTCAAGTAGCACATGCAAATGGTCAGCGTTCAAATAGTTTGTGTTGGATTGTGATTTGATAGGTAACGTATGTAACACCCAAAAGTGCTAAAAGCAAAAAGGAATCGAGTATACTCACAGTGATTGATTGTGGATTGAAGGGAGCGCTGAGAGTAAGATTAGCCTGAATAGTTCAATAGCACAACGATAAGTAACGCGGAAAAGTAGCAAGTATGGATGGATCGAATGGGCTGGTCGATCGAACGGCAGGTTCGATCGGATGGCCTGTTCGATCGGCTGGTATATCCGATTGGACAGTCCTGTTCGATCGGCCGGTTGGCTCGATCGGCTGGACCATTCGAGTGGATTGTTTCTTCCTCTGGTGTGTTTGTATTAGAGGATTTGAAGTTTTGAAGTTTTTGTTGCAGTATTTGAGAACACTGAAGTGTTCCTACCTTTCAAGTCGGTCGATCGAGCGGTTCGCTCGATCGGCTAGCTCACTCGATCGGCTAGCTCACTCGATCGGCTAGGAGTTTTAGGATTAGTCCTCAACTGAATGTCACTCGATCGAATAGTCTGTTCGATCGGCTGGCATTCCCTACTACGAACAAGTTGTGAAAACGATTAAGTGTTGAAGCATAGTATCTCATGATCCGAACAGTAATGTTTACCCATCGAGTGACCCATTCGATTGAACATTACTTCGTCAATACTATACTTCAAAAGTTTGGAAGTGTGGGACCATGTGCTAACCGATCGGTTGGCCCGGTCGATCGGCTGGCATGTCCGGTCGGCTGGGCTGTTCGAAGAGCCTAGACGTTCGGCCAGCATTTCTGACCTGGTCGGCCTTTCGTCTAACACTTGGTTGTTTGTTTATTTGTCATTCTTTTAAGGCATCTTGACAACATGTTGAACTATGATAACCTTCGTTCCTACCTGTTCCCTTGGCTCGAACAGGAATCACCCAAGTCCGTCCGGTGAACGGTTTGGAATGTCGGTTTAGAGTTTAACCCGAAATCGGTGTACCTTGTTCATAGATCCCGAATCTTGAACCTTTTAATCGTTTCAATGATTAGTTAGCCGGTTCAAGCTCCGTTTCTATCGGTTTGAAAGCATTGAGTGTAAAAGAGTTGAAAGAAAGTTGGGAATCCTTCTTTCAATCCTTCACATCATGAAAATGTTTAGATCTATGATGGATCTTAACTTGTTTATGTGGAAATTGGTTAGATCTAAGCTAATCATAATGGAATGAGGCCAAAACATGATGTTCTTCAAGAACACCATGATGACATCACCCAAGAACACTTATATCTTGGTGATTTCACGGTTAGAATCCAAGTTTTGAAAGATAGAAAGGTGTAGAATCAAGTAATGATCAAGAACGTACAAGAATTAGAGTGAAAACTTACCGGGATTGAGAGAAATCTGAGAAAAGGTGAAGAAGATAGCTGGTTCGGTCAGAGCTTTCCAAAAATGGAAAGTATGATAGTGACAACCCTATTTATAGGCTTCCAAAAGAAGAAAGTGGCAGCCGATCGGCTGGGAGCTCTGATCGAGTGGGCTGCTCGATCGGCTGGCAAGGTGCTAGCCGATCGGCTGGCCTGTTCGATCAGGATGCTTCCTGTTCGATCCGCCACGCACTTCGAGTATTTCGCGACGATTTTCGACGTTTCGATTTTGATGGACGATGATACGGATATGATAGAGTTTATAGTCAAATTACTTTTAATCCCAACCACTATATCTAACATACAATCTTCTATAAGTCACGTTTCGATGTCGGTTTCGATTGAGTTCGATTGCTTTTCGAGTTTCGATTCGATTTTCGATTGATTTGCTTGAATACCTCACCATACATAAAGTAAACACGCACAATTAACACATAAGGCACACACACACGTATATAATACCAAAATTCGCATAATTCGAGTCTCGAGTTCGATGATTGTTAGATCGGTTTGATTACTGATTAGTTAACTTTATCGCATTGTTACTTCCTATCATTCACAGTCGTAGATCGGTTCGCGTTAAAACACATTCGATTACTTTGGTTCTTGCTGATTACAACACTTACTCCACATAATACAACTAAAACACAAAATCGACTATCTACAGTCAAAGAAAGTCAAAGTTGACTTGGACTTTGACTTTGACATTCGAAAACACGGGGTGTTACAGCCTCCCCTTGTTTAGGGAATTTCGTCCCGAAATTAGGCTCGAAGGCTACACGACACCGTGATTTACCAATTTGATGCTTCAGATCTATTTATTTAAACAACTGCGGGTACTTGGCCTTCATGTCGCTTTCGAGTTCCCAAGTGAACTCCGCGCCTCGTTTGCCTTCCCATCGGACCTTCACGATCGGGATGCGAGAGCGCCTGAGCTGCTTGCTTTGGCGATCCATGATTTCGACAGGCTTTTCCACGAAGTGTAACGTTTCGTTGACCTGAAGATCGTCGAGTGGTAAGATTAGATCATGATCAGCAAGGCATTTTCGGAGGTTAGAGACGTGGAAAGTCGGGTGGACGTTACTGAGTTCCTCCGGTAATTCGAGTCTGTAGGCGACTTTTCCGATTCTTTCCAGAATCCTAAAAGGTCCAACATATCGAGGCGCGAGTTTCCCTTTCTTGCCGAATCGGACTACACCCTTCCAAGGTGATACCTTTAGGAGTACGTAGTCACCAACTTCAAATTCAAGGGGCTTGCGTCTTTTATCGGCGTAACTTTTCTGTCTGTTCCGAGCTTTTACCAAGTTGTCTCTTATTTGGTGGATTTTGTCAGTCGTTTCTTGTAGAATCTCGGGACCGGTTAGTTGCGAGTGACCGATCTCGTGCCACACAATAGGCGATCGACATCTTCTACCATACAAAGCCTCGAAAGGTGCCATTTGGATGCTGGCATGATAGCTGTTATTGTACGAGAATTCCACCAATGGCAGGTGTTTGTTCCAACTACCCCCAAAATCTATAACACACGCTCGGAGCATGTCTTCAAGAGTACGGATCGTTCTTTCAGTCTGTCCGTCGGTTTGAGGGTGGAATGCGGTACTCAAATTAAGCGACGTACCAAGGGCCGCTTGAAATGTTTCCCACAATCGCGAAGTGAACCGAGCGTCGCGGTCTGAAATGATGTCACGAGGAGTACCACAATTACGAATGATCTCGTCGGTGTAAATTTGGGCTAGTCGCTCCACCTTGTAGTCTTCTCGTATAGGCAGAAAGTGGGCTGACTTCGTTAGACGATCAACTATGACCTAAATACTGTCGTGACCTGATGGCGTGGGCGGGAGCTTCGTTATGAAATCCATAGCTATACTCTCCCACTTCCATATAGGTATCGGCGGTTGTTCGAGTAAGCCAGAAGGTCTTTGATGTTCAGCCTTGACTCTTGCACAAGTTAAACAGCTTCCAACGTACAGAGCGATATCCCTTTTCATACCCGGCCACCAGTACTTATAACGAAGGTCCTGGTACATCTTATCTGCACCGGGATGAATAGAATACCAGGATTTGTGGGCTTCGTTCATGATAATCTTTCGCAAGTCGGTCCGCTTAGGGATCCAAATTCGGTCCAGATAATAGAATATCCCATCTGGTTTGCTTACTAACTGAGCTCCATCGTGATAGATCCTTTCTCTCTTCAATGTACGCTCGTTAAAGCAAGCATGTTGAGCTTCCCGGATGAGGGTTTCGAGGTTGTGCTGTGCTTGGATGTTTCGAGTACTGAGCACGTAACTCTTTCTGCTGAGAGCGTCAGCAACCACATTCGCCTTGCCTGGGTGATAACGAATCTCACAATTGTAATCATTGAGAAGTTCTACCCATCGGCGTTGACGCATATTAAGCTCTCTCTGATTAAAGATGTGTTGTAAACTCCTGTGATCAGTGTAGATTGTACACTTAGTGCCATACAGGTAGTGTCGCCAAATCTTCAATGCAAAGACAACCGCGCCTAGCTCGAGGTCATGGGTCGTATAGTTCTTCTCGTGGATCTTGAGCTGACGAGATGCGTAGGCTATAACCTTGTCTCGCTGCATGAGAACACAGCCGAGACCAAGGTTAGAAGCATCACAGTAGACAATGAAGTTGTCGCTTCCGTCGGGCAGTGTAAGAATCGGTGCGTTGCACATCATATGTTTAAGGGTTTGAAAGGCAGTCTCTTGTGCGTTTCCCCACACAAAAGGCTTGTCCTTATGGGTAAGAGCGGTAAGCGGTACAGCGATCTTGGAGAATCCTTCGATGAATCGTCGATAATAGCCCGCTAGTCCGAGAAAAGAATGAACTTCTGACGGGTTCTTAGGCGTAATCCAGCTTTTGACAGCTTCAATCTTCGCAGGAATGACATGGATACCTCGACTATTCACTATGTGACCCAGAAATTGAACCTCCTCCAACCAGAATTCGCACTTGGACAATTTGGCATAGAGTTGGTTCCCCTGAAGTAACTCGAGAACCAAACGTAGATGTTGCGCGTGTTCGGCTTTCGATTTGGAATAGATCTAGACATCGTCGATAAACACGATGACGAAACGGTCAAGATAAGGTTTACACACACGATTCATGAGGTCCATAAAAACCGCGGGTGCGTTGGTTAAACCAAAGGGCATGACAACAAATTCGTAATGACCATAACGGGTTCGAAAAGCGGTTTTAGGAATGTCTTCCTCTTGAATCCGTAGCTGATGGTATCCTGAACGTAGATCGATCTTAGAGAAGCATGCTGCACCCAAAAGTGCTAAAAGCAAAAAGGAATCGAGTATACTCACAGTGATTGATTGTGGATTGAAGGGAGCGCTGAGAGTAAGATTAGCCTGAATAGTTCAATAGCACAACGATAAGTAACGCGGAAAAGTAGCAAGTATGGATGGATCGAATGGGCTGGTCGATCGAACGGCAGGTTCGATCGGATGGCCTGTTCGATCGGCTGGTATATCCGATTGGACAGTCCTGTTCGATCGGCCGGTTGGCTCGATCGGCTGGACCATTCGAGTGGATTGTTTCTTCCTCTGGTGTGTTTGTATTAGAGGATTTGAAGTTTTGAAGTTTTTGTTGTAGTATTTGAGAACACTGAAGTGTTCCTACCTTTCAAGTCGGTCGATCGAGCGGTTCGCTCGATCGGCTAGCTCACTCGATCGGCTAGCTCACTCGATCGGCTAGGAGTTTTAGGATTAGTCCTCAACTGAATGTCACTCGATCGAATAGTCTGTTCGATCGGCTGGCATTCCCTACTACGAACAAGTTGTGAAAACGATTAAGTGTTGAAGCATAGTATCTCATGATCCGAACAGTAATGTTTACCCATCGAGTGACCCATTCGATTGAACATTACTTCGTCAATACTATACTTCAAAAGTTTGGAAGTGTGGGACCATGTGCTAACCGATCGGCTGGCCCGGTCGATCGGCTGGCATGTCCAGTCGGCTGGGCTGTTCGAACAGCCTAGCCGTTCGGCCAGCATTTCTGACCTGGTCGGCCTTTCGTCTAACACTTGGTTGTTTGTTTATTTGTCATTCTTTTAAGGCATCTTGACAACGTGTTGAACTATGATAACCTTCGTTCCTACCTGTTCCCTTGGCTCGAACAGGAATCACCCAAGTCCGTCCGGTGAACGGTTTGGAATGTCGGTTTAGAGTTTAACCCGAAATCGGTGTACCTTGTTCATAGATCCCGAATCTTGAACCTTTTAATCGTTTCAATGATTAGTTAGCCGGTTCAAGCTCCGTTTCTATCGGTTTGAAAGCATTGAGTGTAAAAGAGTTGAAAGAAAGTTAGGAATCCTTCTTTCAATCCTTCACATCATGAAAATGTTTAGATCTATGACGGATCTTAACTTGTTTATGTGGAAATCGGTTAGATCTAAGCTAATCATAGTGGAATGAGGCCAAAACATGATGTTCTTCAAGAACACCATGATGACATCACCCAAGAACACTTAGATCTTGGTGATTTCACGGTTAGAATCCAAGTTTTGAAAGATAGAAAGGTGTAGAATCAAGTAATGATCAAGAACGTACAAGAATTAGAGTGAAAACTTACCGAGATTGAGAGAAATCTGAGAAAAGGTGAAGAAGATAGCTGGTTCGGTCAGAGCTTTCCAAAAATGGAAAGTATGATAGTGACAGCCCTATTTATAGGCTTCCAAAAGAGGAAAGTGGCAGCCGATCGGCTGGGAGCTCTGATCGAGTGGGCTGCTCGATCGGCTGGCAAGGTGCTAGCCGATCGGCTGGCCTGTTCGATCAGGATGCTTCCTGTTCGATCCGCCACGCACTTCGAGTATTTCGCGACGATTTTCGACGTTTCGATTTTGATGGACGATGATACGGATATGATAGAGTTTATAGTCAAATTACTTTTAATCCCAACCACTATATCTAACATACAATCTTCTATAAGTCACGTTTCGATGTCGGTTTCGATTGTGTTCGATTGCTTTTCGAGTTTCGATTCGATTGATTTGCTTGAATACCTCACCATACATAAAGTAAACACGCACAAGTAACACATAAGGCACACACACACGTATATAATACCAAAATTCGCATAATTCGAGTCTCGAGTTCGATGATTGTTAGATCGGTTTGATTACTGATTAGTTAACTTTATCGCATTGTTACTTCCTATCATTCACAGTCGTAGATCGGTTCGCGTTAAAACACATTCGATTACTTTGGTTCTTGCTGATTACAACACTTACTCCACATAATACAACTAAAACACAAAATCGACTATCTACAGTCAAAGAAAGTCAAAGTTGACTTGGACTTTGACTTTTACTTTGACATTCGAAAACACGGGGTGTTACATATCTATTCTTGATTGTCAACTTGTTCAATTCCTGGTAGTCGATACACATGCGAAAACTACCATCTTTCTTCTTAACAAACAAAACTGGAGCTCCCCAAGGCAAGAAGCTTGGTCTGATAAATCCTTTGTCTAACAGCTCCTAGAGTTGCGTTGACAACTCCTGCATCTCCGAAGGCGCAAGTCGGTAGGGTGCCTTACCCACAGGCGCGGCGCCTGGGACTAAGTCAATGTGGAACTCAACTTGTCTTTGCGGCGGTAATCCTGGCAAGTCTTCTGGAAAGACTTCAGGATATTCTTTTACGACTGGAATGTCTTTGATCTTTGGCTCAGCGGCTTCTTTATCCACGATGTGTGCCAAGAAGGCAACACATCCCTTCTGTAAACACTTTCTAGCTTTCAGGCAGCTAATGATTCTCAGAGGTGTATCGCGCTTTTCTCCATGAACTATGATCGTCTCTCCATCTGCCATTGGGATGCGGATGGTCTTCACATGGCAAACAATCTCGGCTTTGTTGCTCGATAACCAATCCATTCCTACCACCACGTCGAAGCTTCCCAACTCGACTGGCAGTAGGTCTAGCGTAAATTCGTGTCCTCCCAGTTCTATTACGCATCCTCTGACGACTTCATTTGCTTCAACTAGCTTCCCATTAGCCAGTTCGATTGAGTACGGAATGTATAACTTACTAGCAGTTAACCCAAGCATTTTCTTAAATTCTAACGATACGAAACTATAATCGGCACCAATATCAAACAGAACGGACGCAAAGCGTTGGTTTATAGGGAACGTACCAGTGACAACGTTTGGATCCTAGCGCGCTTCCCTTGCACCAATGTTGAACACCCTCCCACGAGCTTGATTCAGTTTTGGGCATTCCCTCTTAAAGTGCCCAACATCTCCACAATTGAAACATCCCGGTCCCCAACCATTACCATTTCCATTTCCACCTTGAGTGTTGTTTTGGTTGCGATTTCCACTCCCAGCTTGGTTCGCAAAGTTTCCACGGTTTCCATTTCCGCCATTTCCTCCCTATTGGCGGTTTCCATTACCAGAGCCTCGATTACCACCATGCCCAGCACCAGTTCTGGCCCAACATGTATCCTTCGAGTGGCCGTTGTTCCCACATGACTCGTATTTCCTCAATCTGCACTGGCCAGAATGATGGCGCTGGCACGTATCACACTTGGGCAGAGTGCCCATGTAATCTTTCCCCTTGTTTTCACTGCCAGTCTTTACTTTAGCTGGCGGATTTGTATCTCTTTTCTTGCTGGCACTGCCGGTACCTGGCTTGAAGTTGGAAAATTTCCGTTTGTTTTCACCAGATGACTCCACATGAGTCTCCTTCTTCTTCGGTTCAGATACTGAAAACTTGTTCAATCTAATAGCTTCCTCAGTAAGTGCCACACTGAGATCGATGGCTTCCGTAATCGTTGCAGGCTTGGACGTGGTTACCATGCTCATGATCTGAGGTGCCAATCCCCAGATGAAGCGCTCAACGTGTTTAAATTCGGGCGTGACCATGTATGGCACTACATGGGACAAATCATGAAACATTTGAACATATTCTGCAATCTTAGGACCTTCCATTCTTAGGTGCCAGAACTCAGTTTCTAGCTTCTGTATTTCAGCTCGCGAATAGTACTTCTTCCTCATGAGCTCTTTCAGCTCAGCCCAGGTTAGTGCATATGCCGCCGCTTCTCCCAAAGTTTGCACTTGCAGATTCCACCACGATAGGGCACCATCCAGAAACAACCCTGAGATGTATGTCACTTGTTGCTTAGGAGCACACTTGCTCATCCTTAGGACAGAATCTGTCTTATCAGCCCACCTGACAAACGCAACAGCACCTCCAGTGTCGTCGAAATTCACGGGCTTACAGTCAAGAAACTGTTTGTACGTGCACCCTGCACGTACGTTAGAATTTACAAATGATATCAGCGGATGTGCTAGAAATATCCAAGTGTATCGTAATATATCCTAAGCGACTTAACAGTACCATTAGGTGGATTGTTATTGCCGTTGTTGTTGTTGTTCGAAGTGTTCCTGCTGGTTTCTGCTTGGGAGGCTGCATACTGAGCTATAGCCGAGGCAATTATTCCTTGGAGTTCCGCCTCGCGTCGCGTCGTGGAGGATCTTCTAAAAGATGATCATGTTGGTCAGGTCATAGTAAGTATAATAAATATGCATATATAGTAACATCCATCAATCACATAACATCCCATGTTAATATATAAAACAAATAATTCAACAAAGCATATAATGAGAACGTTGCCATTGGGCTTTCATTAATCATGACCACCATATTGTTTTTACACGTTTTACAGTACATCACATGTCAAAATAAGATCATGGGGTTACATCACCCCCAAAAATACAAATCTGTCTACACAAATCATGTACAAAAGCGTGGTCTTCCAAAAAGTCTTCGCAAGCTAGCCCAATCGCGACTTTCTCACCAAAATGATCTACCTGCATCAAACCAAAAATATCTATGCTGATGGCGGAGGAGGAGGAGGAAGATGAGAGAAAAGCCACCGGCGCATGTGCACCCAATCCTCCTCTAAGGCACGAATGACGCGCAGCAAGTAGGCAATCTGCTGCTCAGATGTAAGGAAACGAACATCCGAATTGGGGGGAAGCGGACTGGGAGTGTGCGGTGCGGCGAAAGGAGTCTAACAGTGGCACGGAGGACGTGGAGCTCTCTCTAATTCATGAATGCGACGACTTAGTGCGTCCTGCTGTAGCTGTAGAGAAATGAGTATGTCCTCTGTCGTGTACCCCACATGATAAGGGTGGTACGGATCTGATAATGGCATAACATTGGGCGAAGCCCACAGAAACGGCTCGCCCGACGGTACGAAAGATGGTGCAGTGTGAGGGAACTGGGACATGAACGGTACTGATGACGGTACAGGTGGAACAAAAACAGGCGGCTGCCTCGATGAACCCTCCCTAGGACGAGGTGGCGGTATGTCCTGGAGGAATGTGATGGGAAGATCAGTGCGATGGACGTCAGAGGTGTGTGGGTGGAACAATGGAATCTCAGTAGGTGCGGAAACAGGTGCTACGAGAGGAGTGACGGGTAGCACAAACGGTGGGTAGTCATCATCCTCGATCCACCCGTTACGGGTGTCAGCATAACGAGGATCAATGTGAGAAGCAAACGGTGCATGGTGTTAGTGCATGCGTTTGTCGACTTTGTCTTGTATCGAGTCTTGTACTTAGAATGATAGATCAGGGCACGTATTTCGAGGTTTAAAGTAATATCGCATGAAATGCTAATTCCGCATGAAATGTATTTGATGTAATTCCGCACGGAATTAAGTTCTGCATGGAACTTAATTTCGTTTGGAACATGTTCATACGGAATTAGTTGCCTATATAAAGGCCTGTTCCATGCGAAATTAGATATAGTATTCCGGTCAGTGTAACGAAGTGCTGCCGAAGTGCCGACTCATTGTAATCTGTTATCATATCAATCAGAAAGGCAGTTTATTAGTGTATCTAGCTGAATTGACCTTGTTTCGTCTGTTTCCGCCTTTTGTTTCAAGGATTAACTCTTCTGATCGACTCGTTCGGGTCCGACATCGATCCTGCACATGGTCAGCATGCACAGGGGCTGAAACAGGTACTACTTGTGCAATAATGGGTGCATCAATAACAGGAGCATCAGGAATCGGTGGTAATTCGATGGGCGCAACAATGACAGGTGGTGCTATGTCTGGCATATCGACATGACCAGGCTCAGGTAAAGGGTCTGGCAAATGTGCAACAGCTGGGGCCTCAATGGGGTCATAATCAACGACCGGCTCCGGACCAACAGGAGCAGGCTCATCAAGCAAAATCTCGACCTCTGGCTCTAGGTCAACGTCGAGGAAAATAAGAGGCGCGACAGACATCGCCATGTCTGAGTCGGAATCAGAGAAATAGAGCTGTACGCCCTGGGTGTGCAGTGAAGCGGACGCTACAGACTCGAATGAGTAAGCACCAAACAGATCAAAAGGAGCCTCCTTAATGGGAGCCTCGACTGGAACGACAGGATCAGCAATGGGCATATCAGCAGGAATCTCAGCCAAGGGAACATCAGGGTCGACAACAGGATCACCAGCAACAAGGACATCTGCATCCATGAGGGCCACTCCATCTTGGTCACCCTCCGGGGGACCCTCTAGGAACAAATCGATGTCATCATCGGCATGAGGCAGATCCTCGAGAGGAACTGCGGCGATCGGTAGAGGAGCAGGGACCTGAAGAAGAGGTAGGTCCCCATCGAAAGGGCCATCAGCAATAGGAATATTATCTCCAAAATCAGGAAGAGCAAACGGCTGGAAATCATCCTCATCCGTGCTAGTAGTGTCTGACGTGTACACCTCACTCTCTGACAGAATCTCATCGTCCGGCGCGATCGCTAAAGGATCCAAAGTGTCTGATACTCCAGTATCTGTAGATGATGGCATGGTGTCTGTAACACAACCACACATATGCACATACATCAACATGAAATCAAATAAAGACGTAAGTCACAACAATGCAAGCAAGTAATCCTCCTAGTCTTCCCAGACTACCCCTCCCAGCCTCTCAGACTGAACTCCCTAGCCTCTCAGACTAATCCCCTGGTCTCTAAGACCAACCTCCCAGTCTCTAAGAATAAACCTCTCCAATCTCTAAGACTGAACCCCTTAGTCTCTAAGACTGAACCTCCCTCAGTCTCTAAGACTGAACCTTCCCAGCCTCTAAGGCTAAACTCCTTCAGTCTCTAAGACTGAAATATAATTTTTTTGAAAAGTGTATTTGTGCCCTTTTTTTTGTTTGTAAAAATGTTTTGTACCCTGGATCTGGACGTTTAGTGTATGCAATGTAAAAATGTTTTCGTGAAAGCCTTAGTGATCATAGTCTAGACTCGAGAAAGAATCTAGTTCGCTATGATCGAGGCTCTGATACCAAGCTGTCACACCCTGGCTTTTGCGGAAGCGTGGATTTAATTTGGTGTGACTTCTTAATACCATAGCAACAATCATAACAATGCTATATGAAAATAAAACACATGATGATCATCCATTCATTAAATTTAAAGTTACCACAACATCATTGTTTAAAATGTTGACACATAAAACAAGTTACAACCATGACATGATTAAAGCGTGTTCACATGACACAACAAAAGACTTAAATAAAAACGTGGTTTAGAGACATGTAACCCATCCAGGAAAAGGTTACACCTCCTGAACCTGGATGACATCATTATTCACCACGCAGCTTGACACAATCGCACACTTCGCCAGATCCATTAATTTCCTGAAATACATGTAGTTTGAAAAATCAACAAAAGTTGAGCGAGTTCATGTAAAAGTGAGTATGTATAAACCTTCAAAGTATGAATAAAAGTCCCTGGTATGTGGCAATAAGGAAAAAGAGATCACCAATGGGTTGCAAAGCCACTGGTATGTGTGAAAAGGTGCAGGAAGACTCAAACCTAGCAAATTTGTTACCGGGCTTCGGCTGTAAGACACAGTCACCTCTATGGGCCGCCCCGGCCTCATCGGTGTGGGCTCGCTACACCCAAATAGATCTATCACTCATGTCCCTCGATCCTAACAACGAGGATTGATGGCCTTAAGTGTTGTACCCACCCTTCACATGATCTAGTAGTAAAAACCCTCCCTAAGCTAACCATACCATGTAAATAAATGTTTGTAATAATTGGGACATATATTTCACCCCCGAAGTATAAAACTGAAAACAGTTAAAGAGAAAAGGGGGACATGAACTCACAGAAGTGCGTCTCCTGAATAGAATCGTCAATCCAAACTCGATCTGCTACGCGACGACCTACACGTACTAATGTCTATTAGACGAACAGGCCGTGCCTTGGCTTAGGGTTTAATGTTCTGAGTCGCGTTACCTTGACATTATTCCAAGTTTGTGACTACTTGTTAAAATAATAATAATTATTTTAACTTAAAGTTTGTTTTTAGGAAAATAGTTAGGCAACTATTTCGTATCCACACTTCTCAAGTATTTTATATGTGTATTTCCTCCCCAAGGACGGGGGTATTTATACATGTACACTTGTAATTCCGAAGAATATATTTTAAGTCCCACTTAGAAAAATATATTTAAATTACTCGTCTAAAACACCTTAATTCAAAATACATATGTTTTTCCCAAAATTATTATATATTTTACTTCATAAATTTTCCAAAATAATATTTTACCAAAAATGTGCGTGTGAGAGTATTTTCTGAAATATCGCATAAGTTACGTTTTAGCATTTCGTATTGCAATAATAATTGCGTAACTTAAATATTTATTTCGTGAGAGTTTTGGTATTATTTTGGAGTCGTAATTCCATGGTATACATAAGTTATATTATTTTACCCTAAAATAACATAACTAGTTCACAAACTAAACAAATAATCACACAAGAGTTTTAGTATGAAATATATATTCTAAATATACTAGTCAAAACCCGCGCGATGCGGCGGTAACAATTTAAAACGTGGTAGTCGTTTTATGTATGGTACACTGGTTTTCTTATCGGTAGGTGGAACATTCTTCTTATGATTGTATTCTTACGAATCAAAGAAGCCATACTCCCTGGCTAAAAAGCTTAAAGTTAAAACACTTTTTTTGAAGTGCTTAACAGCACACGCCTAATTTAATTTGCATTTGTAGCAATAGTAGAAATGGTTTGAAAAAGTGAGGCTAAAGGTGGGAATTAATTCTCTAAATAACCGATAGCTATATATATACCATCCATGTCACAGGCTTATAATCCAAAACACACCCAAGCTCCTTGATTAATGTGTTGACCAGCTTAGACATGCATTGACTGCTCATGACCGACTTTGATTGAAACCTCTAGTGATATATTGTATAGGGAATACCCGCATGTTGATATCGTAGCAAATTAAAATGAAATCTACAATCATCCTAATAATCAAATCATGGTATGGGGTTGGAGATATATGAGTAACGAACGGTTAATGATAGTGTCTCAAAAGACCTGAAAGTTCAAGACCATTGGTTCTCATTATCTACTTTGTAAATAGAAAAAGGATCTCATATCATTAATATTTATCAACAGTAACACAACCAATTTGTGAGAATTGAATACATGGCATTACCACAAACAATACATGGCATTACCACAAACATGGATTTAGTTAAGACTGAACATAAATATTTATCAACGTCATCTAAACCTATAAACTTCTGTTTTTATAAAACAATTTATTAACGTTATGCGAGTTGAATTGAAGCTCCTCGCCCTTGCATGATTTCAACTAAAAAGACAATGAACTGAGCACCGAGGTGAGCATGGTCGCTTGGGCGACTGACTGTTTTGGGAGTGTTTGGGGGTGTGGTAGCTTGGGCGAGCAGAGGTTAACCACAACAGGCTCAAGCGAGGGGAGGCGTGAGTGGGCAAGGTAGCGAGTGGGCGTCTAGCCAGCACCATATGTCACAATATTAAAAGATGAATCCAAGTTGTCAAGTGAGCCACAACGGGTAGTCTAATAAAAAGAAAAAAAAAACTTTAGGGAATATGATAAGCTAGTAATATTAACTTGAATGCTTGTTTGAACAAAAAATTACATAAGCAACATGCAAAAATTACCAATACCAAAACTGTAGTGTTGATATTCAAATCGTGAACTTTCTAAACCCATCACGTACGGTACGTGTTCTCATTTTTAGAATGAGTCAAACCAAAAGTCTGCTCGAAATCGGCTTAGGTTTCACACCTTGGCTTTGCTTGTTTTTGCTGGCTCTCAAACTAAAAATAAAACTAAATTAGACTCATGTTCCTAGTTTTTAAACATGGGCCCTTTTTTATAAAAGAAGCAACAAGTGTTTGATTAAACAAACGGTGTAGGATTTATTTTTTTGTACAGGAATTATCACCCAATTTTTCTTAAACTTTCGATGCAGGACAAAGAAAATCATCTTTTTTTTTTCAACTTCTTTGCGTTTACCTCTATTATCCCACTTGAATATTAGCTTACAAATGTCCAACTTTATTATACACAATGAAGAATGCTATCATTATCTAACATTCAAACTGTAATCCCAGATCTAGTTATATGATGATCAAATGTACTATAAAGATGGTGCACAAGCAGTTTCGGGTGACCGCAGAACCTGTTGCAGCATAGGTGCAGCCAAACTCTGCAATTCCCAGATTTAGTGAATCACCGCCAATAACACCCCGGTACCTAGATGAGCGATACATAGATTTTCAGCATCAACAGCAAAAACCCTTTACATAAAGGTAAAAGAGAAGTGTGAGAATAACATTGTAATATCGAGTATCTTTTGGGGTTGGGTACCCTCTTAATATCCCCAATTGCAAAAATTCCAATGCAAACTTACCCATTCACCATCTACCGGTCAGAAAGAACACAAAATAAGTGATAATTTGACAAACTAAACACATACAGGTAATTATCAAACTTCAAATTAACCAATTAGAATGTTGGGTTTACAATATAATAATCTACAAAAATGCACTCAAACCTACGCGTAAAAATATGTTTTCAAAATCAGGTTAAAAAGCATGTCTTCAACCGGTTAGTAGGGCAAAATTAACAAACCTACTAAAAACCAGTTTTGTTTGTAAAAGCACCAAATCTACAGGACCAATCTGACCCAATCGACCTAGAACGCACGAGAAGATTTGGATCCAGAAACTCTTGAGAGAGCTGGTTCACCGCTAAAAGCCACGTTGCATGGAACATTAAAACTTGAAGAACCGCAAATTAAGAAAATAGCATCAGAATAGAATAAACAAAGAGCTAAAATTTGATTTTTAAGTTAAACCGAGCATTGAATAACATAACTTATATAAAAGCTAGCAAGACTTGTCAAAACGTTAGTGTGTAACAATTTAAAGTTTCGAAATGAAAATTTCATGTACCAAACTCTAAATCAAGTCTATTCAATCAACCAAACACGCTTAGAAAATAGTATCTAAAAACCAATAGATGGTGACAATAAACAATTGACAAACCGGACCGCTGCACTAAGATTGAAATTAAAGTTACCTATGTTCAGACTGTATATCAGCAATGAAAGGAATCAGACCTGGAGACATACCATAACCAATCCCTAATAGCCGGCATTGTTTTAGTTAGCGTTAATCGCCAAAACCACGACCATACAAATCGACAAACAGAAACTGGATAAAGGCTACGAATGATAATTCAAGAGTGAAGAGACAATGCCCAACCATCTTTGGTTTCGTAGCGGCACCCGATGAACGACCGAAACTGGATGAAAGGAGCCATCGATCTTATTCTGTTCTTGACTACCTGGAATCAACCCCTAATCATCATCGAGCTTTTCTAAGGTGTCAACACTGCCTGGGTTCATGACAGAACCCTAGCAACCCAAAACCACTTCCATCTAGTCTTGATTCCGACTGCTACCATAGCTTCTTCATGACCGTTGCCACCAAAGGTCACCGATCTTCAGGCTCTTTGAGTTTGGATCAGACTGCAAATATAGCACATTACGCAGCCAAAATCAAGAACTGATAGTTAATGTTTTTTATAACCATACATAACTCATTGAATGAATTCACTTCTCTACATTTTAAAAAGCAAATAACAAAATTTGAAATAGCCAATTGTGTAACACATTGATTATCATGTGAATACCAAATTACTCAATGCAATGAAATAATTACAGAATTATAAGGGTACATTCACCTAAAGTTCATCAAGGGCCATGAACCTTTCAACATAACTTCTATAAGCAGTAGATTGACCATCAGAAACAACTCATCTTCCCCACATCCAGGTCCCTGGCCATTTTTACAACTTTCATGCTTAATCAGAACAAATATGTGAAAATAAAATTCACCAATAAACACCATTGATGATTAAAAATGTGAAATATAATGAAAAACATCTTTGAATCTAACAGAATCAAACTCACCAATACCCCAATCTGACCTGTTCAGAACTGCACAAATATCACCACAACCTCTACCTTGTGACCTGCAACTCAGCCCAGCAAAACTAAACCCAAATCGACCCATTTTAAAGGTAATCGGGCTAATATCACCTCTCACGTGTGTGTGTGTGTGGGGGGGGGGTTATGCTGAACAGCTACAGTAGTTGTATAAAAAGAGAACTACCCTCGTGGATTTCCTTATACTCTTTCTTCACATATTTTGTTCTTTTAGAAGATCTTCATTAATCTACCAACAATGAACAAACATAAACTGTATTGTTAAATTCTGAGTCATATAACTAATGACAGAAATATGAAATATGACAGTTCTTTATTCACTGAAACCTTAATTGGCTTGACAAAGTTGCTTCAAGTAGCATATGTATCTCAGCTAACTTCATTTGACTCATAAGTATCAACTGGTTTTTAGTTTAACAAAAAAATATCAACAACCCCATTAAACCCAAAACCCCCCAATTCAAAAACTAAAACCCCATCATCTCTAATGAAGTTTTTATGAACCTTAGCTAAAATTAAAACCTCGTCATTTGCTATAACTTAAAATTTTTAAAAAATGGTGAAATGAGAGATACGGTACCACACAACACGAAATTCATTGTCATTCCTTTACTATCTACAACTTTCACCGGATTGGGGTTATGGTCAGAACCCTAGATAGGGCTACCAGAATCTGGTCGAAGCTCTAAACCCTAGGTTGGGTCACCAGAATCTGTTGACGCTAACCATTAACACCACAAGCCTCAGACCACCACCATCTCTATCGTTGCTAACCACCACCAATTAAAGCAGCTGCTTGCATCATCTTCAACGCCTGTAACAAAACAAATGGTACGGATTTCATATTTACATATCCAAATAATAATTACCTCAACGAAATCGGTTCATATCAAAAGTTTGAAACCTAGATCTACAATATAAAATTCCAATGAATTTGGACAAAATCTAGAAAAACACTTACTCCATGAAGTTCAAAACCTAGACTTGAGTTTGATTTTGAGAGGACTGTTTGATTTTGAGACGACTGTATGATTTCCATGAGGAATTGGAGTAGTAGAAACGTGATGGAGAAAAACCCTAGATCCAGATCTGGAATCGCCGGAGAGAGAGAGGAGCAGGGAAGCGGGCATTTTGAAAGGTTTTTGAAATGATAGTGAAATCAGTGTTTTTTTAGTTGAAGGGTAGAAGTGGAAATGGATGTTTTCTAATGCTTAAAAGACTTGTATACCATGCTTTAGGGGTGTTTTAAGGAAATTTCAATGACCTTAAGAAGTCCTTTGGATATGTATATTATATATAGTATAGATATTTATCAAATTTTACTTACGAAAATCAACCTCCGGCACTTAGTACTTTTGTAATAAAAATCATGGTGAAGTTTATTTTGAAAACAAGGTTAAAAATATATTCGTAAGCACTTGTTAGAAAAATATTTTCTAAGTGTTGGATTTTTAGAAAATTTCGCCAGAGTTTCCCTTAAAAACGGAGGTGTCCATGTTTTTAAGCATATCATTTTCTTTTCAAAATCCATCAACAACAATCCTTACATTACCAAGAGAAAAAATATATGTGTTTCACACTAGTCATGAACTTGATATATTTCGAAAACGCGTAGTAACTTGGTAAAGCTTTTAGTAGACTTAGTTACCTTTCGAAACGTATTTATTACTCTAAAAATCATTCTCACAAAATGGTTTAGTGTTTACCACTTGTAAATAATTTTTACAAAAATTTAAACTCTTGAACTCTTCTTGTAAATAAAACATCTTCACACTTGCTTTATCCCTAAAAAAATAGTTTAAGTGTTTGTAATTGCCATGGTTTTCCAAAACCGCTTTTCTAACTTAGTTTCTTACAAAAATCCTTTGTAAACTCTTGGATTTACAAACTCATCAACATACTAGTTAATTTATATTTTGTGAAAAATCATTTTCATCAAGTTCATGTCTAACTAGAAAGTGGTTATCTTTCGTAACACACAACCATTTTCTTTTCTTGTTAAATCATGTTTCCAAACATTATTTAACAAGATCATATGGTGATTAACATCACAAAACCAAATATCATCATAAAACTAACAACATACTCATGAGTACATCAAACTAGTAGCATTTCACTTTCAAGTTAAACTTTCATGTAGAGCTTTATGTTCATCATTCTTGTTCTTGTTATTTTAGTGTTTGAACATACTAAACATACTACAACTTTTAACTAAGAAACAAGATGAACAAGGGTGCACAAGGAACTTACTACTAGCACAAGGCTAGGGTAGAATCTAGTGAAGAAGATGATGAGAAAAAGATGATGAATAAGCAAGAACAAGACTCCTTTGAAGCTCCACAAGTTTGCAACCTTCTTGAATCACCTTACAAGCTTGTTTGAAGCTCAAAAATGGATGAGATGGTGGTGGAATGGTGGTGATGTTGGCGGTGGTAGAGTGGCCGAGAGAGGGAGAGAAGAGAGTGAAGTAGAGGGTGTGAAGTAGTGAGGTATGGTTGTGATCTTTGCACCATGCTTAAATAGATGTCTTCACATATTTTGGTCACTTCCACAAGCCATAATCTATTAAAATAATAGATCATAATCTAGTAGAAGATAGGAAGCATGGTGAAGATGGTTTTGTGGGTCCATTGGGACCGAAATCGGTTTGGGGGGGGGGTTTGGTTGTAACATTTTGTAACTAAAAGGTAATGGATAGTTAGATTTCAAGTAATAAGCTTCCATATGTTATTTATTTGATATTTAGTGAGTGTTAGGGTGTTCGGGGATCACGACTAGCCAAGAAATAAATAAACAATGTGTTTGGCAAGAATTTAGTGTTCCGGGTAATGTCCGGTTATTCGGTCGGATACCGTTCCGTTAAAGTGTTTAATTATTCCTTAAAGTGTCTTTTATATATATTTTTGCAACACTTTTAATCCCTGGCACTTAGGAAAGTATACAAGACCATTCTGCCATATTTTTGCACTTTACTAGTATTTTAAAATGTTGAATTTTATTAATGAGTGCAGAATTCTGCATTTAAAGTGTGTTTTAGGCACTTCCTGGCACTGTAACTAGCACCTATTGACACAGTTTTATGATCCTCACTTCCCTACACTCCATACTAGTGTAGTACCTTATCCCTGGCTCATACTGGGCCTTAAAAACTTTGTCTGTCTATTGCTGGCATTGTCAGCATATTTCTGAATTATCCGTTCAGTGTGCTAACTGTGATTTGTGCATCAAGTATGTCACTAAAGTTTGTGTGTAATATACGGAGTGACAGTATGAAATATGATGCATATGTATGTATGATGCAGAAATCATAAAGCAGTTTAGGTTGTCAGTTGTAATCAAGCACAGTCATTAAGCACATAATTAAAATTAATTAATTGTACAGTACTTGTAATTGTGAGGGTTATCACAAAGGATATGTTATTAGCTCTATCTCTGCGCGCGGATGTTGGAGACTGCTTTCTTTTAAGTTCTCTTCTTTAGAACCAGTGCACTGCCACGCAAGGTTCCTTGAAAGAGGTTCATTGGTGGTGAAGTTGTGGTATGGTCCCGAGCACCTGCGCAAGGTTTTTGGGACCTTACCCCTTCAGGTCCCCCCAGTCCAGTGTTGCTCTTAGGCAAATAAGTGGAGTACTGGACTATATAAGAGATGGATGTTTTTTGCTATGTGGAGTTTTTGGCGCGAAATATGGAGAATCTTCTTGGAGAAGATACTCTTCTTGCTCATGATTTCAAATTTGAAAAGCTTGACCCTTGGTAGGTGAAAGGTACAGTGATGCCTGTTGACGTGTGACAGTTTTGAGTGACAGGCTGTCACTTGTCAGTTGCACGTTGTCAATCGTGGCTTACACGCGCGCGTGAACTCGCGTCTTGATTTTTCCCACTCACTCTTGACGCTTAGATAACCGTGTTTTTCCGAAAAGGGTGCTATTACGGTTTCCTGGGTCATTGATGGTGGTGGGTATATAAACCTGCTTTAGTGCTTCTTTTTCTGATAATATTACTCTTTGATTCCATTCTTTTTCTCCGATATCCCTTTGTAGAAAACTTCAATTTTCTTGCCCTATGTCTACCGGAGAGCGCCACGAAGATTCTTCCGAAGAAATGTCTGCCAGTCTTCCACCATTGAAGTGGCCCAAGGGAAACATTTGATAGCATGGTTCGAAATTCTAAGTTCCCTGATAGTTGGGATGCTCGATATCGTTATGAGGGTCAGACGGCGGCAGATGCTCCGGCCGGGTACATAACTCTTTTTTGGGATTTTTTTGCTGCAGGCAATTTTCGATTGCCTGTAACGAAGTTTTTCCTTGAAATCCTTTCGTATTATAAACTTCATATTTCTCAAATGCATCCTATTGGAATGGTTCGGGTTCGTCATTTTGAATTCATTTTCCGGTCAATGCATATCGATCCGACGGTTAACCGCTTCCGAGTGTTTCACCAAATGCACTGTTCCCAGGGTTTTTACTCCTTTGTCTAACGTGCTTCGGCAAAAAAGATTTTGTTGCACCCCCTAAATCTTTTCATGACTGGAAACCAAAATTCTTATTCATTAAAGCTGGTGTGATTCCGATGAAGATGACCTTCAGAGGTAAAGAAGACGTTGCCACAGAGACCATACAAACTCCTTTTTTTGGAGGCTTGGTACCAGGATTTGAAGGACGTTCCGTCGATTGAACTTACGAAAAAAGCCCTAGTTGGTGCTGGCATGAGTCTCTTCTGGTGGATGGATCGAGAAGATAAGCCAGTATACATGGAAGATGGTAAAAGTAAGATTTGGGATTTTCCTTCTTTTCTGTCTCTTCCTGTCTCTTTTTTTTTTTTTTTGAATTTGCTCCTCTTTACCCTTTTGCAGTTGTTTCTTTATACGTTGTTGCGTTCGAGAGAGAGGGTGGTTCGATGGCTACCATCCCTAAAAGGGCTGATGAGGAACTTTGGAATCTACAAATAGTTAAGAATTTCGCTCTTCCGTGAGATGAAGACCTGGCCGTGCAACCCCCAACTGGCGTTGGCAAGTTTACTTTGAATTTTTGTTGATATTGCAATATTACTCTTTGCTGTCTTTGCGCGTGGGGTAATATTGCAACATTTTTCTTCTTTAAGTAGGTGAGCTGACTAACCTGGGCGTAGGCCCTGAGAAGAAAAGACGTGCGCCGGCCTCTAATATTGCGCTAAAAAAAGAGTGACACGACGAAAGCTCAGTCATAAAAAAAAGTCAAGGGAGAGAAGAAAGGTACGCGCCATTCCTCTGACTCCTGGTGTGACTATGTAGTGGTGTCTGATTCGTTGGAAGGTCTTGCGCCTGTAGTTGTGAATATTCCGAAAGCGGAGCCCTGGGATTGTGCTGACATTCCTGCCTCAAATCCTGATAACCCAATTGACTTAGAGTCAAGTCCAGAGCCTTTGTTGAGGACGAAGCCGGGAAAAAGAAAACAGGCTGAAGTTGAGGCTGAGGCGCAGCCTGCCAAGAAAGTTCAGAGAAGAAAGATTAGCAGAAGGGGCAATCTTCATGCCTTTATCGCAAAACCTCCTCCGAGTGAGCACTTTCTTTGTTTATTTTTCATGTGCGTTATATGTTTGTAACATGAATTTCTTCTTGTGCAGAAAAACCAGTTTCTCCTGTTCATGCGGAGCCACCATCCGCAGTTAATGAGGACCTCTCGCCTTCACCCCCTCACACGCTAATTAGCGAACAGCTGGAAAGTTCTAAAGCTGCTGAAGCTGAGGCGGAAAATTCAGAAGTGGAGAAGCCTGTTGAGGTGAAATCGGAGAAGATTGTGGACCCGAAGACTGTGGATGTTGATGTCACTCATCCTAAGTCTCCGAAAGTTGTGGCGCGTGATCCGAAGAAAGGGAAATCTGTTTCTGAAGACCCGGCGATTACTATCCCTTCCTCTCCCACCACTCCTTCACCGGTGAATGTTGAGAAGAACCCAGCTGGTGATGAAGGCTTTTTTGCTCAAGTTGATGATAGTTCTCCTATCTGCCCGGATGAAACTTCGGGGGATTATTATTATAGATGTTACTCGGTGAAAAAGGCCTCTGAAATTCACACCCCAGTTTGGAATTTCAAGAAAGGCGACACTTTTTCAGATTGGCGTGTGTGCCGTGATAGGTTGCAGGGAACCTTTCCTCCTGGAGAGATTAAGTTTCAAGAGGGGCGTCCTCATGAGCAGACTTATCATGCTTACGTTGAATAAGCGGCTACTTATACGTCCACTACACATCATATAGTGCGTGAGTGGGTAGTATGCACAAGGAATGGGTTGCTTTTGAGGCGTCCAAGAAGAAAGCTACTGAGGATGAGGCCTGAGCTGCCCTTCTGAGGGCTAAGTTGGAAGCTGATCGGGCCAAGTTTGAAAGCGACCAAAAAACTGAAGAATGGTCTGTTGCTGGTTGGTTTTCTTTGGTTGGTGGTTGTATGAACAATTGTTCGTTGACATAGGTTTGGGATGTAGATCCCTGTTTGTTAATGCTCTATGGCGAAAGTAACTTTGTTGATACACTGCCGTGTATGTGAATAGTTTTTTTTTGTTTAAGGCATGCGAAATGCTAGTAACTGTTATAATATATGTTTGAATTACAATATTTTGCATGAGTACAATTTCTTTGATTAGGTAAGGCGAATAAAGGTGGTATAAAGCACATGTGTGAATGTAAGGCTGGGACTTGCGCGATATGTGTGGTCACGGACCATTCATGAGACTTATTTTAAGGTTACCATAGTGTTTTTGCGCTTACCAAAAGGAATTGCATGCACTTTGTAATAAACACAAAAATAATATAACAAACTTTGCATTGATTAAGGATAAGGCTCAGAGGCCATGGTTACAAAGTTGTTGCTTAGGATAATTAATTAAGACTTAATTTACTTCATACTAATAGCCCCGTGTCATGGATTGGTAAGCTGAAGAACCTAACCAACATGAAGGGAAGCTATTGTATGCTTGTTGTTCCTGCGCGGCTTAAGTTTTAGCTTTCTTACTCGGGCCCTCATCCCCCCGAGTAATCTGTTTGATGTCCTTCAGCACATTTTGAAGTAAGTGGGTGAGTTCACCACTTTTGAGTGCCTTCTCGATCTCGATACGGAGGCTTATACAATTATTTGTGGTGTGATCGTTATCCTTGTGTTACTCGCAATACTGATTTGGATCCTGACCTCTCTTGCTTTTCATTGGCAGAGGAATTTTAAATTGATAATCCTCTGTGCTGAGTACCTCCGTCGGTGTTTTCATGAGAGGAGTCCATTGCCGCTCGCGGTTTTCCTGATTTGCTTGTTTCTACGCTGCGATTTTCTTTATTATTGTGCGAGCATCGTCAGACGAGTAAGTTCCAGAGGCTGAGTCTCGCCAGTTCTTCTTGAATTTCTTTATGCTGCTACCACTCATGTCCTATGGACGATTGTGTGGTGGCGGAGGCCTGTTAGAGCTTAAGTTACGCTTGGTTTGAGCAAAAACTTTGGCTGCAGCCATTGTTTTTCCCAGCTTTTTGGTAAACCCTCTGTTCCTGACAGAACTTTAATCATGTCATCACAGTGCATAGCATACTTGAATTGTGCTCGTATCAGATGTTCGTGAACGTCGCCAATCTCTAGCACTTCCTTGTTGTATCTCGTTATGAAGTCCTCCAGGCTTTCATCATCACGCCTCCAGATATTCATTACATCGGCGGTGTCTCTGATGGATCTTCATTTTTGGCTAAAGTGGACTAGGAACTTCTCTTTTAAATCCACCCACGACATTAGCTTCCCTACCGGTAAATTATCGAACCACAACCGTGCAGCACCTGTCAAGGTTTGGACGTCCAATCCCCTACAAGACCTGCGCTGGTAAATACAAGAAGGTGGTCATCCGGATCTGACATCCCGTTGAATTTTCCGATGTTTCATGGTAGTTTCGCCTTTTCGATGGGAGCTATAGCGATTTAACTGACGAATTTCGAGTCCTCAGCTGCTTCTGTTGTGCGGTAGATTAAGTTATAATCATGTTCCGCATCCGGATTATAAACCGTGCGAGGTTTATAATTTGCATGATCCCGCTGCAGTTGGCTGAACACACTTGTGTTATCTCCTTCCTGATATATTTTGTCGTATTCATCGGTGTGGGTGTCCTGCTTTTGGTAAGAACGTGGGCCCAACCGAGAATGGACTGACTGCCTTCTATGAGAATATGGCTCATCATGGTAATCCCTTCGTCGTGTCTTACAATGAGTAGATTCATACCTAATAGGAGATCTGGAGTAAACTTCTGTGTCGTCTACATGTACTTGCGATGGTGCGTCATAATGTGATGTACATGGTGCAGACGGTACTCGTACATGAGATGCAGGTCTTCGTGACTGAGTTACAGGAGGATCAGTCTGTGCACAAAGTTGTGCGTATACAGCGTTTAACGCACCCTGAGATCTGACGTGCCACGAGATGGGAGTTTCACCAGGAGGTAAGATTAAACTCATCGGGATCTCGAGTTGTGCTCCTAGTGTAACAGGATCGTCCGGATGATTAACGTTGTACTGATCCTCGTTATCATCGGAAGCTTCTTCCACGATCCCCTCGACACGAAGATCATTAGTGAAATTCACCGGCCGAGAGCCTGATGGACGATTTGACGGAGTCTCTGCCATTGAAAACAGAGATTGACGAGAAATGAATCAAAACGAGAAGATGAAAAATGAAATTGAAGAATCGGTGGGCGCCAATGAAGAAACACTGGTTCGAATGACCAGAATCAATCGGACTAGGGGTTTAGCTCTGCATAAAAGGGTGAGTCCTCTCGTTTGATTCGAGGTTGGCCTATCTGCTTTTTCGAGTGATAACTGCAAAACGAACAACCGTTAGACTCGCCACGGGGAGAATGGGGGTTCTCTCCGTGACCACCCTCCTGCGTGAGAATAAGTACAGGTTTCAATGAAGAAGAAGAAGAAGTAATAGTGAAAGTGAAGTGAGAGTAACTTGAAGAAAGATACCTGAGTTCTCTTATATATAACCGAATTTGGGCGGGAAAGTTTGTTGATGGAGGAAGTAACGGAAAGTAATTTCCGTAAGCGGTTATTTTCTTCACTGTTAATCACTAACGTAATGTATATGCACACGGATCGTGGGAATGATCAACGGAAAGATATCAACGGAGTCTCTGCCATTGAAAACAGAGATTGACAAGAAATGAATCAAAACGAGAAGATGAAAAATGAAATTGAAGAATTGGTGGGCGCCAATGAAACTTTGTCTGTCTATTGCTGGCATTGACTCCATACTAGTGTAGTACCTTATCCCTGGCTCATACTGGGCCTTAAAAACTTTGTCTGTCTATTGCTGGCATTGTCAGCATATTTCTAAATTATCCGTTTAGTGTGCTAACTATGCTTTGTGCATCAAGTATGTCACTAAAGTTTGTGTGTAATATACGGAGTGACAGTATGAAATATGATGCATATGTATGTATGATGCAGAAATCATAAAGCAGTTTAGGTTGTCAGTTGTAATCAAGCACAGTCATTAAGCACATAATTAAAATTAATTAATTGTACAGTACTTGTAATTGTGAGGGTTGTCACAAAGGATATGTTATTAGCTCTATCTCTGAGCGCGGATCTTGGAGACTGCTTTCTTTTAAGTTCTCTTCTTTAGAACCAGTTCACTGCCACGCAAGGTTCCTTGAAAGAGGTTCATTGGTGGTGAAGTTGTGGTATGGTCCCGAGCACCTGCGCAAGGTTTTTGGGACCTTACCCCTTCAGGTCCCCCCAGTCCAGTGTTGCTCTTATGCAAATAAGTGGAGTACTGGACTATATAAGAGATGGCTGTTTTTTGCTATGTGGAGTTTTTGGCGCGAAATATGGAGAATCTTCTTGGAGAAGATACTCTTCTTGCTCATGATTTCAAATTTGAAAAGCTTGACCCTTGGCAGGTGAAAGGTACAGTGATGCCTGTTGACGTGTGACAGTTTTGAGTGACAGGCTGTCACTTGTCAGTTGCACGTTGTCAATCGTGGCTTACACGCGCGCGTGAACTCGCGTCTTGATTTTTCCCACTCACTCTTGACGCTTAGATAACCGTGTTTTTCCGAAAAGGGTGCTATTACGGTTTCCTGGGTCATTGATGGTGGTGGGTATATAAACCTGCTTTAGTGCTTCTTTTTCTGATAATATTACTCTTTGATTCCATTCTTTTTCTCCGATATCCCTTTGTAGAAAACTGCAATTTTCTTGCCCTATGTCTACCGGAGAACGCCACGAAGATTCTTCCGAAGAAATGTCTGCCAGTCTTCCACCATTGAAGTGGCCCAGGGGAAACATTTGATAGCATGGTTCGAAATTTTAAGTTCCCTGATAGTTGGGATGCTCGATATCGTGATGAGGGTCAGACGGCGGCAGATGCTCCGGCCGGGTACATTACTCTTTTTTGGGGTTTTTTTGCTGCAGGCAATTTTCGATTGCCTATAACGAAGTTTTTCCTTGAAATCCTTTCGTATTATAAACTTCATATTTCTCAAATGCATCCTATTGGAATGGTTCGGGTTCGTCATTTTGAATTCATTTTCCGGTCGATGCATATCGATCCGACGGTTAACCGCTTCCGAGTGTTTCACCAAATGCACTGTTCCCAGGGTTTTTACTTCTTTGTCTAACGTGCTTCGGCAAAAAAGATTTTGTTGCACCCCCCTAAATCTTTTCATGACTGGAAACCAAAATTCTTATTCATTAAAGCTGGTGTGATTCCGATGAAGATGACCTTCAGAGGTAAAGAAGACGTTGCCACAGAGACCATACAAACTCCTTTTTTCGGAGGCTTGGTACCAGGATTTGAAGGACGTTCCGTCGATTGAACTTCCGGAAAAAGCCCTGGTTGGTGCTGGCATGAGTCTCTTCTGGTGGATGGATCGAGAAGATTAGCCAGTATACATGGAAGATGGTAAAAGTAAGATTTGGGATTTTCCTTCTTTTCTGTCTCTTCTTGTCTCTTTTTTTTTTTTTTTTTGAATTTGCTCCTCTTTACCCTTTTGCAGTTGTTTCTTTATACGTTGTTGCGATCGAGAGAGAGGGTGGTTCGATGGCTACCATCCCTAAAAGGGCTGATGAGGAGCTTTGGAATCTACAAATAGTTAAGAATTTCGCTCTTCCGTGAGATGAAGACCTGGCCATGCAACCCCCAACTAGCGTTGGCAAGTTTACTTTGAATTTTTGTTGATATTGCAATATTACTCTTTGCTGTCTTTGCGCGTGGGGTAATATTGCAACATTTTTCTTCTTTAAGTAGGTGAGCTGACTAACCTGGGCGTAGGCCCTGAGAAGAAAAGACGTGCGCCGGCCTCTAATATTGCGCTAAAAAAAGAGTGACACGATGAAAGCCCAGTCATAAAAAAAAACGTCAAGGGAGAGAAGAAAGGTACGCGCCATTCCTCTGACTCCTGGTGTGACTATGTAGTGGTGTCTGATTCGTTGGAATGTCTTGCGCCTGTAGTTGTGAATATTCCGAAATCGGAGCCCTGGGATTGTGCTGACATTCCTGCCTCAAATCCTGATAACCCAATTGACTTAGAGTCAAGTCCAGAGCCTTTGTTGAGGACGAAGGCGGGAAAAAGAAAACAGGCTGAAGTTGAGGCTAAGGCGCAGCCTGCCAAGAAAGTTCAGAGAAGAAAGATTAGCAGAAGGGGCAATCTTCATGCCTTTATCGCAAAACCTCCTCCGAGTGAGCACTTTCTTTGTCTATTTTTCATGTGCGTTATATGTTTGTAACATGAATTTCTGCTTGTGCAGAAAAACCAGTTTCTCCTGTTCATGCGGAGCCACCATCCGCAGTTAATGAGGACCTCTCGCCTTCACCCCCTCACACGCTAATTAGCGAACAGCTGGAAAGTTCTAAAGCTGCTGAAGCCGAGGCGGAAAATTCAGAAGTGGAGAAGCCTGTTGAGGTGAAATCGGAGAAGATTGTGGACCCGAAGACTGTGGATGTTGATGTCACTCATCCTAAGTCTCCGAAAGTTGTGGCGCGTGATCCGGAGAAAGGGAAATCTGTTTCTGAAGACCCGGCGATTACTATCCCTTCCTCTGCCACCACTCCTTCACCGGTGAATGTTGAGAAGAACCCAGCTGGTGATGAAGGCTTTTTTGCTCAAGTTGATGATAGTTCTCCTATCTGCCCGGATGAAACTTCGGGGGATTATTATTATAGATGTTACTCGGTGAAAAAGGCCTCTGAAATTCACACCCCAGTTTGGAATTTCAAGAAAGACGACACTTTTTCAGATTGGCGTGTGTGCCGTGATAGGTTGCAGGGAACCTTTCCTCCTGGAGAGATTAAGTTTCAAGAGGGGCGTCCTCATGAGCAGACTTATCATGCTTACCTTGAATAAGCGGCTACTTATACGTCCACTACACATCATATTGTGCGTGAGTGGCGTAGTAGGCACAAGGAATGGGTTGCTTTTGAGGCGTCCAAGAAGAAAGCTACTGAGGATGAGGCCTGAGCTGCCCTTCTGAGGGCTAAGTTGGAAGCTGATCGGGCCAAGTTTGAAAGCGACCAAAAAACTGAAGAATGGTCTGTTGCTGGTTGGTTTTCTTTGGTTGGTGGTTGTATGAAAAATTGTTCGTTGACATAGGTTTGGGATGTAGATCCCTGTTTGTTAATGCTCTATGGCGAAAGTAACTTTGTTGATACACTGTCGTGTATGTGAATAGTTTTTTTGTTTAAGGCGTGCGATATGCTAGTAACTGTTATAATATATGTTTGAATTACAATATTTTGCATGAGTACAATTTCTTTGATTAGGTAAAGCGAATAAAGGTGGTATAAAGCACATGTGTGAATGTAAGGCTGGGACTTGCGCGATATATGTGGTCACGGACCATTCATGAGACTTATTTTAAGGTTACCATAGTGTTTTTGCGCTTACCAATAGGAATTTCATGCACTTTGTAATAAACACAAAAATAATATAACAAACTTTGCATTGATTAAGGATATGGCTCAGAGGCCATGGTTACAAAGTTGTTGCTTAGGATAATTAATTGAGACTTAATTTACTTCATACTAATAGCCCCGTGTCATGGATTGGTAAGCTGAAGAACCTAACCAACATGAAGGGAAGCTATTGTATGCTTGTTGTTCCTGCGCGGCTTAAGTTTTAGCTTTCTTACTCGGGCCCTCATCCCCCCGAGTAATCTGTTTGATGTCCTTCAGCACATTTTGAAGTAAGTGGGTGAGTTCACCACTTTTGAGTGCCTTCTCGATCTCGATACGGAGGCTTATACAATTATTTGTGGTGTGATCGTTATCCTTGTGTTACTCGCAATACTGATTTGGATCCTGACCTCTCTTGCTTTTCATTGGCAGAGGAATTTTAAATTGATAATCCTCTGTGCTGAGTACCTCCGTCGGTGTTTTCATGAGAGGAGTCCATTGCCGCTCGCGGTTTTCCTGATTTGCTTGTTTCTACGCTGTGATTTTCTTTATTATTGCGCGAGCATCGTCAGACGAGTATGTTCCAGAGGCTGAGTCTCGCCAGTTCTTCTTGAATTTCTTTATGCTGCTACCACTCATGTCCTATGGACGATTGTGTGGTGGCGGAGGCCTGTTAGAGCTTAAGTTACGCTTGGTTTGCGCATAAACTTTGGCTGCAGCCATTGTTTTTCCCAGCTTTTCGGTAAACCCTCTGTTCCTGACAGAACTTTAATCATGTCATCACAGTGCACAACATACTTGAATTGTGCTCGTATCAGATGTTCGTGAACTTCGCCAATCTCTAGCACTTCCTTGTTGTATCTCGTTATGAAGTCCTCCAGGCTTTCATCATCACGCCTCCAGATATTCATTACATCGGCGGTGTCTCTGATAGATCTTCATTTTTGGCTAAAGTGGACTAGGAACTTCTCTTTTAAATCCACCCACGACATTAGCTTCCCTACCGGTATATTATCGAACCACAACCGTGCAGCACCTGTCAAGGTTTGGACGAATAAGTGACACCACATAGGCAATGTCCAATCCCCTACAAGACCTGCACTGGTAAATACACGAAGGTGGTCATCCGGATCTGACATCCCGTTGAATTTTCCGATGTTTCATGGTAGTTTCGCCTTTTCGATGGGAGCTAGAGCGATTTAACTGACGAATTTCGAGTCCTCAGCTGCTTCTGTTGTGCGGTAGATTAAGTTATAATCATGTTCCGCTTCCGGATTATAAACTGTGCGAGGTTTATAATTTGCATGATCCCGCTGCAGTTGGCTGAACACACTTGTGTTATCTCCTTCCTGATATGTTTTGTCGTATTCATCGGTGTGGGTGTCCCGCTTTTGGTAAGAATGTGGGCCCAACCGAGAATGGACTGACTGCCTTCTATAAGAATATGGCTCATCATGGTTGTCGTGTCTCACAATGAGTAGATTCATACCTAATAGGAGATCTGGAGTAAACTTCTGTGTCGTCTACATGTACTTGCGATGGTGCGTCATAATGTGATGCACATGGTGCAGACGGTGCTCGTACATGAGATGCAGGTCTTCGTGACTGAGTTACAGGAGGATCAGTCTGTGCACAAAGTTGTGCGTATACAGCGTTTAACGCACCCTGAGATCTGACGTGCCACGAGATGGGAGTTTCACCAGGAGGTAAGATTAAACTCATCGGGATCTCGAGTTGTGCTCCTAGTGTAACAGGATCGTCCGGATGATTAACGTTGTACTGATCCTCGTTATCATCGGAAGCTTCTTCCACGATCCCCTCGACACGAGGATTATTAGTGAAATTCACCGGCCGAGAGCCTGATGGACGATTTGACGGAGTCTCTGCCATTGAAAACAGAGATTGACGAGAAATGAATCAAAACCAGAAGATGAAAAATGAAATTGAAGAATCGGTGGGCGCCAATGAAGAATCGGTTTAGCTCTGCATAAAAGGGTGAGTCCTCTCGTTTGATTCGAGGTTGGCCTATCTGCTTTTTCGAGTGATAACTGCAAAATGAACAACCGTTAGACTCGCCACGGGGAGAATGGGGGTTCTCTCCGTGACCACCCTCCTGCGTGAGAATAAGTACAGGTTTCAATGAAGAAGAAGAAGAAGAAGTAATAGTGAAAGTGAAGTGAGAGTAACTTGAAGAAAGATACCTGAGTTCTCTTATATATAACCGAATTTGGGCGGGAAAGTTTGTTGATGGAGGAAGTAACGGAAAGTAATTTTCGTAAGCGGTTATTTTCTTCACTGTTAATCACTAACGTAATGTATATGCACACGGATCGTGGGAATGATCAACGGAAAGATATCAACGGAGTCTCTGCCATTGAAAACAGAGATTGACAAGAAATGAATCAAAACGAGAAGATGAAAAATGAAATTGAAGAATCGGTGGGTGCCAATGAAACTTTGTCTGTCTATTGCTGGCATTGACTCCATACTAGTGTAGTACCTTATCCCTGGCTCATAGTGGGCGCTTCTGTGGATTTATAAACCTTGTACTGGTAATCGGGCATGAAGGCCCACCTGGCTAGGTATGGGAACGATGTTTGACTTGTGGGAAAATCAAGGTGAAGTGTTAGCAACCAGAAACACCTATATAGAAAGCGAAAACAGACTGCCATGGATTTGGACACTAGTCTACTTACAACTCGAAACGGAAACAATATCACCTGGATGATCGTTGATTGTCTCACGTAACTAGCACACTTTCTAGCCATCAAGGAAACGGATAAGTTTCTACACTTGCAGTCATCTACCTGAAAGAAGTGGTTGCAAGGCACGGGGTGCCAACCTCCATTATCTCTGATCGCGACCCACGATTTGCATCTGATTTGTGGCAAGCGATGCACAAATCCTTTGGCTCACGTCTAGACATGAGCACAGCATATCATCCACAGACGGATGGGCAGACTGAACACACCATCCAAACTCTTGAAGACATGCTTCGAGCATGTGTAATCGACTTTGGTAACAGCTGGGAGCGGCATCTACCTTTAGTGGAGTTTTTCGTATAACAACAGTTACCACACCAGCATCCAGGCTGCTCCGTTCGAGGCGTTGTACGGACGGAAGTGCCGATCACCTCTTTGTTGGGCAGAAGTTGGAAACAGCCAAATCACTGGCCTAGAACTCATCATTGACACAACAGAGAAGATTGCTCAGATACGACAACGAATGGCGGCAGCTCGTGACCTTCAGAAAAGCTACGCTGATAAGCGCAGGAAACCACTCGAGTTCTAGGTTGGGGATCGAGTACTACTTAAAGTCTCACCTTGGGAATGTGTAGTTCGTTTTGGTATACGAGACAAACTCAACCCCGATATGTTGGACCTTTCGAAATCACGGAGAGAATTGGCAGGGTGGCCTACAGATTGAATCTACCCGAAGAACTCAGTGGAGTTCACAACGTATTCCATGTATCAAATCTGAAGAAGTGTTTGTCAGATGAAACTCTTATAGTTCCTTTCAAGGAGCTCACCATCGATGATCAGTTGCAATTTGTCGAAGAACCAGTGGAAATGTTGGACCGGGAGGTCAAGATTCTCAAACGCACCATGATACCTATTGTTCGAGTTCATTGGAACTCCCGTCGTGGCCCAGAGTTTACCTGGGAACGAGAAGACAAAATGAAACACAAATATCCCGAGTTGTTCGAGAACAATAAAACCACTACTGAGGCCGAAGCTACTGCGGAATTTCGGGATGAAATTCCAAACCAACGGGGGGATTATGTGACACCCCAGGTAAACCAGGAAACCACGCAACCTAACTAGCTTCCTCAGTAACTACGTGCTAAATTTCGGGACGAAATTTCTTTCAACTTGGGGATGATGTGACAACCCGTGCTCGTGAGATTAGCATCGTTCGCTTCGAATTATCTTTTAGTTATTTTATGTTACGCATTACTTTTCTATGAAACTAAAATCTACATACTTATTCAATAATCCATTTTGTGTTGAACTGACCCGAACCGTTGTACCATGGAACCAAAGCATAAGCTTGCTTGTCGATTCGACCCACTCACGAAACCCGAAGCCTATGAAGTCCAAACCGTAGCGTGTATATTATATATTTACATTGCTAATTTATTTTACACTTATAATTGTTGTTTATGAGTAAAAAAAATAATAAAAACTATGTGTGTATATTAATACCCCAATCAATGCACCCCCTAGCCCACTTTCCTCTAATTCTTGGGTTGTCTTCGGTTCATGGCTGCCAAAAAAAAAAAAAACAAAATCCCAAACCACCTCAAACAATTAAAGTCCCTTTTATGTTTTCTTAATTCATGCAATATCTCAACTAACCCTCAAAACCCTAAAGAAGATAGGGTTTCCTCATCCCAATTGCCTCCTGTTGACGAAAATAGAAGCTCAAGGCTTCAAACTTCCAATCCATGGCAACCAAACTCCTTTGTGATCACTAGGTATCGCCTTTTTATGCTTGATTATAATCTTAAACTTTCATTCATGTTTCGGTAGTTAAAACTTTGGTAACATGGCTGCGTTTTTCTGAATTTATAAAGTTTCTTAGTGTTTTGATGATAACATGTAATATGAGGCTGCTATAAATTGTTGTTGTTGGCGTTATGACTGAGTGCGGGTTTGGTTAAGTCGTTAGGGTTTTAATCAAGGGTTTAATCTTGGGTTTTGTAATAATTGTTAACGTTCACGCATGACTTTGTGGAATTACCTTGGCTGTGTTTTATGTTTAGATGATGATTTGTGATGTTGGGTTGATCACGGGTTCGGGTATGTCTATCGGGTGTTGGTTATGGGTTAAAACCGGTGGTTAGTGGTAAATTAGTGCTACATGGTCTTACTTATGATATAACCCTGCTGTGAATTAATGTTTATGTGTCACTGGTTTGCTAGTCAATCGTTTGCGGGATCGGGTAACGAAAACAGTTTCTGTCCAACAGTTACAGCCGACTTTAATCGGCTGTAACCGGGTCATAACTTACCGAAAAACTGATTTTCTTGAGTCTATAACGTGTTATTTCGAAAAACGCTTCAAATGGCACCAGAATCATATTTTTTTGAGGTCGTTTGCTATTTTTAAAGGATCGTTTTTCACAGCAGCAAAAGCTGCGTTTTTCTGCAGAAAATTCGTGTTATGTTTCTCGTCATAACTTGAAATCTGTGTAGAATTAGGTCATGAAATTTGTACTGTAGATGGCCAATGATGTCTTTGTAATTCTGCAACTGGAATTTCGTCAATCGGACTTACTATGAATTTTAAATAAACTTTCCGTGGACTGCAGTTAGAAAGTGACGAATCTGATTGCAGCCCGGTAAATGAATTTTATAAAATAATTGGTGATGAATTGGATCCCGAGATTTTGACATAATAATATTTGGATCGATTGAAACGTTCTGTAATTTTTTGGGAACTAACCAGTGTCCGAACGGTCCCGATTAACGCTCCGCAAATTGTCCGAAAATGCACCACAAAGCTGAAATTTTGTGACAAGATTTATTGTGTAATTTGGGACAAAAATGTGGCCACTATTTCGAATAGCGACACTTTGCATGCATGTGTACATATATAGATATTATAATATTTTACGTGCTACGTGTTAGATACGTGTAGGAGTTTTGTGCATTACTTGAACATGAACCTGAGTTGTATGGTAACCATGTTAGGACGTGGTTGACCACATTAGCTAAAGTGACCATTTATCTGCCGAGCTAATCCAAGGTGAGTTCACACTCTTTATAAGGCATGGGATTCCCGGTGGTTGGGAATGGGTTAAAGAACTAAAACAGAACTTACATATTCTCCTTCGGTAGGATATCTATCTCCATCCTCCATGGATAGGATGCCAATATTAATCCTGCGTATTCTCCTTGGGTAGAATACGTACGTTCGTCCTCCTTGGGTAGGACAACAACCTTAAACTTACTAGACAAAACTCTATCATGAAGTCCCTCATTTTTATATCGACTTAATCGTCGGGCCAATGGCGAGCGGGTCATTAGTTAATAGCGCTATTAGGGTTGACAAGCCTCACACCGTGCCGGTAGGACGGGCGTGTACTAATGGATCTGGGCACTCAGTCAATGATGATAGACATTGACTTAGGGCACAACTTACTTTCGTGAGTTGTCGATATGGTAACGGTCTAGTGGTTCACATGGGGAAGCCCCCACTGATTATGGATATGGTTTGGAAAACAAGGAACGGATTAACTACTGGTTTTCGAATGAACTTATGGTTTTTGGAACAACTCTAAAATGGACAACCAACTGTGAACTCGCTCAACTTTGTTGTTGATTTGTTGTTACATGCCTTGCAGGCTTTTAGGTGCATATTGTTGGAACTTGCTGTCTGGGAGGCTGGAGTGGTCATGGGTCGAGATACATGGAATCGTAACACAAGACTAATGGTTTTTACATGTGGTTTATAAACACTTAACGAATGAATTATGCTTCCACTGTATACTATGTATTATTTGTAACGTTGTAACACTTAATGTTAATAAATGAAACTTTTATTTAAGTAAACCTATGAGTTCAATGTGATTGGTGGCTAGATCCTGGTACGTCAACGCCTCGCGGGGGTTTCCGCATGTGGTATTTTGGGGGTGTGACACGCAACCCCCAACTGGCGCTGGTAATTTTACTTTGAGTTTTTGTTGATATTGCAATATTACTCTTTGTTGTCTTTGCGCGTCGGGTAATATTGCAATATTTTTCTTTTTTAGGTAGGTGAGCTGACTAACCTGGGCATAGGCCCTGAGAAGAAAAGACGTGCGCCGGCCTCTAATGTTGCGCTAAAAAGACTGACATGGCGAAAGCCCAATCATAAAAAAAATGTCAAGGGAGAGAAGAAAGGTACGCGCCATTCCTCTGACTCCTGATGTGACTATGTAGTGGTGTCTGATTCGTTGGAAGGTCTTGCGCCTGTAGTTGTGAAGAAGCCGAAAGCGGAGCCCCGGGATAGTGCTGACAATCCTGCCTCAAATCCTGATGACCCAATTGACTTAAAGTCAAGTCCAGAGCCTTTGTTGAGGACGAAGGTGGGAAGAAGAAAACAGGCTGAAGTTGAGGCTGAGGCGTAGCCTACCAAGAAAGTTCAGAGAAGAAAGATTAGCAGAAGGGGCAATCTTGATGCCTTTATCGCGAAACCTCCTCCGAGTGAGTACTTTCTTTGTTTATTTTTCATGCGCGTTATATGTTTGTAACATGAATTTTTTGCTTCTGCAGAAAAACCAGTTTCTCCTGTTCATGCGGAGCCATCATCCGCAGTTAATGAGGACCTCCTGCCTTCAACTCCTCGCGCACCAATTAGCGAACAGCTGGAAAGTTCTAAAGCTGCTGAAGCTAAGGCGGAGAAGATTACTGAGGCGGAAAATCCGGAAGTGGAGAAGCCTGTTGAGGTGGAATCGGAGAAGATTGTGGACCCGATGACTGTGGATGTTGATGTCACTCATCCTAAGTCTCCGGAAGTTGTTGCGCGTGATCCGGAGAAAGGGAAATCTGTTTCTGAAGACCCGGTGATTAGTATCCCTTCCTCTGCCACCACTCCTTCGCCGGTGAATGTTGAGAAGAACCCAGCTGTTGATGAAGGCTTTTTTGCTCAAGTTGATGATAGTTCTCCTATCCGCCCGGATGAAACTCCGGGGGATTATTATTATAGATGTTACTCGGAGAAAAAGGCCTCTGAAATTCACACCCCAGTTTGGAATTTGAAGAAAGGCGACACTTTTTCAGATTGGCGTGTGTGCCTTGATTGGTTGTATAGATCCTTTCCTCCTGGAGAGATTAAGTTTCAAGAGGGACGTCCTCATGAGAAGAAGTATCATGCTTACCTTGAAGAAGCTGCTACTTATACGTCCACTACACATCGTATAGTGCATGAGTGGCGTAGTATGCACAAGGAATGGGCTGCTTTTGAGGCGTCCAAGAAGAAAGTTGCTGAGGATGAGGCCCGAGCTGCCCTTCTGAGGGCTAAGTTGGAAGCTGATCGGGCCAAGTTTGAAAGCGACCAAAAAACTGAAGAATGGTGTGTTGCTGGTTGGAAAAGAAAAGCAGAGGCTGAGGCTGCTCTCCTTTCTAAGGAGCGCAAAAATTGGAGAGTGATTTGTGAGAAAGATAATAATGAGAAGATAGGTCTCCGCAATATCATTAATAATCTCAAGGCTGAAGTTGAGAGATTGAAAAAACAAGATGCGGATATTGAGAAGCTGAAACAAGAAAAAGTTGAGGCTGAAGCAGCGCGCAATGAAGCACGTTCTCGCCAGTTCTTCTTGAATTTCTTTCTGATGCTACCACTCATGTCATGTGGACGATTGTGTGGTGGTGGTGGCCTGTTAGATCTTAAGTTACGCTCGGTTTGCGCGTAAACTTTGGCTGCATCCATTAGTTTTTCCCAGCTTTTGGGTAAACCCTCTGTTCCTGAGAGAACTTTAATCATGTCATCATAGCGCACAGCATACTTGAATTGTGCTCGTATCAGATGTTCGTGAACGTCGCCAATCTCTAGCACTTCCTTGTTGTATCTCGTTATGAAGTCCTTCTGGCTTTCATCATCACGCCTCCAGATATTCATTACATCGGCGGTGTCTCTGATAGATCTTCGTTGTTGGCTAAAGTGGACTAGGAACTTCTCTTTTAAATCCATCCACGACGTTAGCTTCCCTACCGGTAAATTATCGAACCACAACCGTGCCGCACCTGTCAAGGTTTGGATGAATAAGTGACACCACATAGGCAATGTCCAACCCCCTACCAGACCTGCACTGGTAAATACACGAAGGTGGTCATCTAAATCTGACACCCCATTGAATTTTCTGACGTTTGATGGTAGTTTCGCCTTTTCGAGGGGAGCTAGAGCGATTTCACTGACGAATTTCGAGTTCTCAGCTGCTTCTGCTGGGCGGTAGATTAAGTTATAATCATGTTCCGCATCCGAATTATAAACCGCGCGAGGTTTATAATTTGCAAGATCCCGCTGAAGTCGGCTGAACACACTTGTGTTATCTCCTTCTTGATATGTTCTGTCGTATTTGTCGGTGTGGGTGTCCTGCTTTTGGTAAGAACACAGGCCCAATCAAGAATGGACTGACTGCCTTCTATGAGAATATGGCTCTTCACGGTAATCCCTTCGTCGTATCTCAGAGTAAGTAGATTCATACCTAGTAGGAGATCTGGAGTAAACTTCTGTGTCGTCTACATGTACTCGCGATGGTGCGTCATAGTGTGATGCACGTGGTGCAGACGGTACTCGTACATGAGATGCAGGTCTTCGTGACTGAGTTATAGGAGAAGCAGTCGGTGCAAAAAAGTTGTGCGTATACTACGTTTAACGCACCCTGAGATCTGACGTACCACGAGATGGGAGTTTCACCGAGAGGTAAGATTGAACTTATCGGTATCTCGGGTTGTGCTCCTGGTGTAACAGGATCGTCCGGATGATTAACTTTTTATTGATCCTCGTTATCATCGGAAGCTTCTTCCACGATCCCCTAGACACGAGGATCATTAGTGAAATTCGCCGGTCGAGAGCCTGATGGACGATTTGACGGAGTCTCTGCCATTGAAAACAAAGATTGACGAGAAATGAATCAAAACGAGAAGATGAAAAATGAAATTGAAGAATCGGTGGGCGACAATGAAGAAACACTGGTTCGAATGACCGGAATCAATCGGACCAGGGGTTTAGCTCTGCATAAAAGGGTGAGTCCTCTCGCTTGATTTAGGGTTGGCCTATCTCCTTCTTCGAGTGATAACTGCAAAACGAACAGCCATTAGTCTCGCCACGGGGAGATTGGGGGTTCTCTCCGTACCACCCTCCGGCGTGAGAATAAGTACAGGATTCAATGAAGAAGAAGAAGTAATAGTGAAAGTGAAGTGAGAGTAACTTGAAGAACGATACCAGAGTTGTCTTATTTATAACCGAATTTGGGTGGGCAAGTTTGTTGACGGAGGAAGTAACAGAAAGTAATTTTTGTAAGCGGTTATTTTCTTCACCGTTAATCACTAACGTGATGTATATGCACACGGATTGTGGGCATGATCAACGGCTGGGGAGGTGCCACGTGGAAAGTGGGCAAGTGTGGATCCTTCTCCATTTTGGTGCCATCATCGTGACCTTGAGGGGTGTTTAGGATGATGCCACGTGGCCATTCGGTTATAACCAAATGGTTGTGCACGATAGGGCCTTCTAGAAGATTTACAGCTGTAATCTTATGTGACCGTCATCGTGACCTTGAGGGGTGTTTAGGATGATGTTCTGTTGCATGAGAGCTTACGCAAGGATATGTTATTAGCTTTATCTCGGCGCACGGATGTTGGAGACTGCTTTCCTTTAAGTTCTCTTCTTTAGAACCAGTGAAATGCCGCGCAAGGTTCCTAAAAAGAGGTTCATTGGTGGTGAAGTTGTGGTATGGTCCCGAGCACCTGCGCAAGGTTTTTGGGACCTTACCCCTTCAGTTATTAAATAGCATCTAGCACTTTTATTAGTTGCATTTTGCCTTAGAATTTAAAGCTTATAGAGGTTACATCAGAATTAAAAGCTATAGTTGGGTGGTAGAGGCTATTGCCTCTTGGAGAAAAATCAGAGTTCTTGACATGAGGTGTGATTTAGTATTTAGTTTAGGAATAAGAATAATGTATCCTTTGCCATTCAAAAAATATATATATTTTCCTCAATTTAATGTATAATTAAATTAATGTTTTCTATTTTAGAAATGATAACTCTAGAATAGAAATATAAAGATAAAACTAGACAAAGGAAACATAACATGAAATTTTCTTACAGTTTTAACAAGAATCCTATACAGCCGAATATTTGTCCATAGATAACACTATTTTACGGTAACAACCAACAAGAGTCGATACAAAAGTTGTAAACTCGGGTTAGGATGCCTAGACAGTAAAACTCCCATACGATCATCTTTTCTTAAACCTGTATTTTTTCCGCTCATAAAACAGATTCGTTTTTGCACTTCCCAGATTCACAATTTTTGGGCACCTATCTCGATCTTTCTCCTATTGCGTGCACTCTTTGCAAGAATACGCATTAGAGATGCCTGATGGGAAAAAAATGTGAAACCCGGTCACAAACGGTAAACACAAATGAGGAAGCAAACTTCGCTTGACCAAGAATTTTTCCAAACTTGAATGAACCTATAAGGATACAAACAAATAGGGTGTGTCGACTACAATCTAAACAACCCGGAAACAAAAATAACAAGACACCAAATTTTAGCGTGGAAAACCTCTCAAGACGAGAGTAAAAACCACAGGACTACTAGAGCCGCTTCAAATCCAATATCACAAAATTAGAGCATTACAAAGTCTTGTCTAGGTATACTAGAGGCATGCAACAAACATCATATACTTGGAATCAACAACTTCAAGCATATGGAATCAAAAAACAAAGAAAAAAAGAAGAAGATGTCATCAAAATCTGCAGCTGCGAACAGAGGGTGTAAAACCTGATTTCCAGACGTGATTAACACAAACCCACCGTTGGATAAGGTCGCCCTGGTGTTGTGAATACTGTGTCCAAAATCAGAACGATCCAACGGTTCAATCACCGGGAAATCGACAATCTCTGCAGCTAGGTTTGTAGGTGACGAAAATGATGAAAATCCTTTTTTCTTTATAAAGCTTGTGCAAGACTTTTCTTATGGTTTTGTGGCTGATTACTCAGCTAAAGCCTTATCCTCTTCTTATATAATTCACTAAAGTTTTGTGGCTGATTACTCAGCTAAAGCCTTATCCTCTTCTTATATAATTCACCAAAAGAAACCTAATGGGCCATAGAAATTGTTGGGCTTCCTCATGGGCCCAAAAACCCAACAATTCTCCCCCTTTTTGGCCTATGAGGAAGAGTTTGCCATCCCGGCGATTAAGCAACATATCTTCAACTTCTCCCTTGCCAAAGCTATAGTCAACATATCGGAACCATTATCATTGGTATGAAGTTTTTCAAGTTCGAACAACTTGTCTTCAAGCGCATCTCTAATCTAATGATACTTCACATCAATATGTTTTGTTCTCTTGTGAAACATAGATTTCTTAGCAAGGTGAATAGCACTTTGATTATCACAAAGAACCACGTAGCGTTGTTGCATAAAGCCAAGCTCCTGTATAAACCTTTTCAATCACAACAGTTCTTTGCATGCTTTTGTTGCTGCCATATATTCAGCCTCAATGGTAGACAAAGCAACACACTTTTGTAGTCTTGACTGCCATGAGACAGCTCCCCCTGCAAAAGTCATCAAATATCCATAAGTGGATTTCATGTTGTCTTTGTTCCCTGCCATATCAAAATCTGTATAACCAACAAGCACGGGCTTTCCCTTTCCAAATATTATACCTAATTTGGAAGTACCACGGAGATACCTAATTTGGAAGCACCATGTTGAACCTGCGAGCACCATCTCAATGTATTGCTCTTGTGACATGTTCAACTTCTTTGAAGCTCTATTTCTAGTAATCCGAATACCAAGAATTTGTTTTGGTAGCCCCAAGTCTTTCATAGAAAACGACTTACTCAATTCTTTCTTCAGCTGGACAATTCTATCAACATTCTTACCAACAATCAACATGTCATCAACATAAAGAAGTAAGATGATAAAATCATCATCACCAAACCTCTAAAAGAAAAACAGTGATCTGAAGTAGTCTTTCGGTAGCCTTGCTTTCCCATAACGGACTCAAATTTCTTGTACCACTGTCTCGTTGCTTGCTTCAACCCATAAAGACTTTTCTGAAGCTTACAGACATAGTCTTCTTTACCCTTAACCTGGAAACCTTCAGGTTGCTCCATATAGATTTCTTTATCCAAGTCACCATGAAGGAAAGCTATCTTGACATCCATTTGTTCAACCTCAAGGTCAAGACTAGCAGCCAAACCAAGAATCACCCGAATGGAACACATCTTCACGACTGGAGAAAAATCTCTTAATAATCAATACCATTTCTCTAAGTGAACCCTTTGACTACCAATCTGGCTTTGTACCTAGGCCGCGAGGTATGTTCTTCAGTCTTCACTTTGTAGACCCACTTGTTCTTCAAAGTTCTTTTGCCCTTGGGCAACTTTACTAACTCAAAGGTATTGTTCTCATACAATGAATTCATCTCATCTTGAATGGCTTCACAACCCACTCCCTTTTGTGTTCATCTTCCATGCCCTCTTTATAACACTCAGGCTCTCCCCCATCAGTGAGCAAGACATACTCATCAGCAGAATAACGGGTGGAAGGATGACGATTTCTTGTAGACCATTTGAGTGGGACAAATGTTGGCATACCCGGTACCGATAACTCTGGATGAGAACCCACACATATTTCTTAATGCTTTGGAACATCATTATCGGTACAATGTTGTTCATTATTTTGATTATCATCTTCATTATGCGGCTCAGTGTGCCGAGGAGGGACCAAATCCAAATCAAAAAGATCATCAGTATGTTGAGGAACTATCTTTGTCTTCTCAATATCTTTCAAACTTTGATCTTCAATAAAATCAGCATCGAAACTTCTTATAAGTTTCTTCAAGATTGGAATAAAACATGTATCCAAACTCATCTCACGCATAACCAAGGAATATACATGGCTTGGTCTTTACATCAAGCTTTGTTCTTTCATCTTTGGAAATGTGCACAAAAGCCTTGCATCCGAAGACCCGCAAATCATCGTATAAAACATCTTTGCCACTCCAAACCCTGTCAGGAACATCAAAAGACAAAGGAACACAAGGAGTACGATTACTAACATTTACTACGGTGTTCAAAGCTTCACCCCAAAAGAAATTAGGCAGCCCTGCATGTGACAACAAACATCTAACCCTTTCAGTCAATGTTCTATTCATCCACTCTACTAAACCATTCAACTGTGGTGTCTTTGGAGGAGTCTTTTGGTGTCGAATACCTTTCTCTCTACAATAAGCATCAAAAGAACCAATGTATTCACCTCCATTATCTGTCCGAATACACTTGAGCTTCTTCTCAATTTGTCTCTCAACTAAGGCATGAAACTGCTTAAACACATCTAATACTTGATCTTTGGACTTTAAAGTATAGGCCTAAACTTTTCTCGAATAATCATCGATAAAAGTGACAAAGTACAAGCAGCCCCCAAGTGTTCTAGTCTTCATAGGACCACAAATATCCACATGTATTAAAATCAAGTATATTGTCTCTCCTATGAGGAGGATGACTCTTAAAAGAAACTCTTCTTTGCTTACCGGCCAGACAGTGAGAACAATTTTTCAAATGGACATCATGTAAATCAGGCAAGGCATTCTTCTTCAACAAAATAGACGTCCCCTTTTGTGACAACTGTCAAATTTGCATGCATCCGTACGTTTAATTAATATTGATTTATGCTTAATGACTATTCTTAATTACAACTGACGAATTAAACTGCTTAATGATTTTTGCATCATACATACATATGCATCACATTCATACTGTCACTCCATAAATTACATACAACCTTTAGTGACAAATTTGATGCACAAAGCACAGTTAGCACAGTGAGCAGATAACCAAGAAACATGCTGACAATGGCAGCACCTAGACATACAATATTTTTGAGGCCAGTATGAGCCAGAGACAGGGTACTACACTAGTAGGGAGTGTAGGGAAGTGAGGACCATAAAACTGCGTCACTAGGTGATAGTTATAGTGCCGGAAAGTGCCTAAAACACACTCTAAATGCAGAATTCTGCACTTAATAACAAAATTCAGCATTTAACTATGCTAGTAATGTGCAAAAACTTAACAAGATGGTCCTGTACACTTTCCAAAGTGTCATGAATTAATTATGACACAAAAAGTATCATAAAAGACACATTACGGAACAATTAAGCACTTTAACGGAACGATACCCAACCGAACAACCAGACTTTACCCGGGACACCAAAATAATGCTAGAAGCATTGTTTTTATTTTTCTAAGCTAGTTAGGATCCCCGAACACCCTAACACACTATATATAATATAACACACTTAAACCACTAACTAAACCACTTAATCTCCTAACTAGTTAAGCTAACTACCATTGATACTCAACTAAACTAACCCCCCCCCCCCATAACCGGTTGTGAAGTGGGACCTCACCCACTTGATTTTTCTTCATTTGTTTATTTGATTTGTTATGTACTAGAGAGACATATGGAAATACATGTATGAGATACCCCCACCCTTGGGAAGGAAATACGAAGTTAAAATACTTGAGAAGTAGGAATACGAAATATTGATTAACAATTATTCCAAACATTAACTATAATTTAAAGTTAAAATAATTATTTTAACTAATAATTATAACCTGGAATAATTTTAGGAACACAAGAAACGTAACTCAAAAACCTTCATACTAAGCAAAGGCACGGCCCGTTCGTCTAATAGACGTTAGTCCACTTTAGGTAGTCGTGTTGGCTGAGGAGACTTAGGTTACACATACTGAAGACGCAATACGGTGAGTTCATGTCTTCCTTTTCTCTTAACTATTTTCAGTTTTATACTTCGGGGATGGAATACATGTTACAATTATTACAGATATTGTTATACATGGTATGGTTAGCTTAAGGAGGGTTTACTACTAGATCATGTGAATGAGTAGGGCGATTAAGGCCATCAATCCTCGTTGTAGGACCGAGGGGCATGAGTGATAGATCTATTTGGGTGTAGCGAGCCCCACCCTTGAGTCCGCGGAATGGACCATGTGGTTACTATGTCTTCCAGCCGGAAGCCCGGTGTGAAATCTGCTAGGTTTGAGTCTTCCTACATCACTTCACACATATCAATGGCCTTGCAAACCATTGGTGATCTCTTTTTCCTTATTGCTACATACTAGGGACATAGATACATACTTACAACATTTTCAAAGGTTTATACATACACACAAACGAACACATGAACTCGCTCAACTTTTGTTGATGTTTTTCAAACTACATGTATTTCAGGAAATTTTAATGGATCTGGCGGGCGTTGGAAGTTTTTATGCTGTGTTATGAATAAAGATGTCATCCATGGTCTTTGAGTTTGGACGGTGTGTCTTATTCCTGGACGAGACATGTCTTCCAAACCTTGGTATTATTCAATATCTTTTGACGAGTCCTTAATGAACTCAAAAACAATTTGTACGATTTGTAAAACTTGAATTTGGTGTCTACGTTTTAAAACAATGTTGTTATGTTTTGAACTTATTTAATGGATGACAAACCTATGGTTTTATCATATAGTTGATGTTATGATTGAATGCAATGATATTAAGAAAGTCACACCATAATCACGCTTCCGCAAAAGTCAGGGTGTGACAGCTTGGTATCAGAGCCAGGTTCGTAGCGAACTAGGATTCCTTCTTGAGTCTAGACTACGATCATTTGGGCTCTCACGAAAATGTTTTATGACATGTTTTCATGGCATACACAAAACGTCCAGATCCAGGGAACAAACATTTTTACAAACGAAAAGGCACAAATACACATTTCAAAATTCATATTTATAATTAGTCTTAGAGACTGAGGGAGGTTCAGTCTTAGAGGCTGAGGGAGGATCAGCCTTAGAGGCTGGGGATAATTAGTCTTAGAGACCGGGAGGATTGGTCTTAGAGGCCAGGGAATTGGTCTTAGAGACCAGGGAATTAGTCTTAGAGACTGGGAGTTGGTCTTAGAGACCAGGGATTTAGTCTTAGAGACCAGGGAATTAGTCTTAGAGACTGGGAGTTGGTCTTAGAGACCAGGGATTTAGTCTTAGAGACCAGGAAAGTTTGGTCTTAGAAACCAGGGAGTTCGGTCTTAGAGACTGGGGAGTTCAGTCTTAGAGACTTGGGGAGTTCAGTCTTAGAGACTGGGGAGGTTTAGTCTGAGAGAATGGGTGGTTTAGTCTGAGAGACTGAGTGATTAGTCTGAGGGACTGGGAGGTTTGTCTGGGAAGACTAGGACGAATAAGTGGATACATGATTACATTATGAACTGTCTTTGTTTGCAATACACAAAGTGTTAAAGATTACTGTGAATATGCATGTTATGACTATTATGTACCGACACACACGTCACCTTCCTCAGGGAACGAATTGTCAGATAATGATGACCCTACGGCCACCACCACAGATGATGAGACTGTACCTGCGTCGGAGATATTTACGACAGACACTGAGAGCGACCCTGACATGCTGACCAAGGACGAGGACGACTTCCAACCGTCCGCGCTGCCAGACCTTGGTGATGAATTACCTTTGCTGATAGTTTCCTTGAAAAAAAATCCTCCTGTCACTCTTATTTCAGTCCATGACCACCTCATCACTGGTCATCCCGATGGTAAACACACCATGGCTCCGATCCTCGACAATGCGCTTCCTGTGGACATTCCTTTTGAAGGTTGGCTACACAACGAATAATTGATGATGACGTTGACATGTTATTGATGGTCCTTCTGATAACACTCATGATGATGGGAAGTTAGACGAGAACGCTGTTACTAATTTCACTTTTGAGACCCCTGTTAACAAGCTATCCTCTGATTCTAGCATGCATTCGATTTCAGACTCCTTCGAGTCTGTGACATCTACAGCCTTACATACAGCCGGATTGCAGCTTTCTACTACTAACGCAGACAACGATGGCATGACTGCTGCACTATCACCTGCTCAAGGCACCACACCGTTACACGAACCAGAGCCTGCTCCTAAGCTAGCTTCTGCTCCTTTTGGGTCCGCTTGATGTTGCACCTGCTGAACCTACACCCTTAATTGATCATGACCCTGTTTCTTTTGATTTACCAGACAATACATCCCTTATACTCGACCCAGTACCGGCACCTAATGATCTTCCTATCAGTTGAGACGTTTGTACCTGCACCTTCACCCGCTGATGTTGCTCTTGTGAAGACCAACGTCCATTGCGCCAACATGCCTATCGCTTTCTTTCAAGACATACCCACACCCCGGGAAGGTACTTCAGGTCAGCACCCGCATAACGGTCCTTTTTGCTACAGCAGCATTATCTACGACCTCACAGTCCGCACCGTCTGATACATTCACCTCTACATCGCTGGACGAACCGTTTTGATGGTTCCTATGATACACTATGCTAATATTGGACCCTTACCATCCCTCACATTATGGAGTCTGCACACGGGATGAGTGATACTGTAACATCAGCTACAGTTTGGGGAGATAAGTCGCAAAGTTTTGGAGCTTGAGCTAACACCACGTCCTCCACCCTGTCTATTGCCAGTATACTTTGGTCCCCCACATTTATCAAAGATCCCTTTTGAACTCTCGCCTGCTGCTATTACACCTTTCCCAGGTTTTTGATGCTTGTTTCTTTACTGACTAGCGACAAATCAGTTAATTACTTCGACATATATACAAGCTCGAGGATGAATTCACGCATGTTGACAGTTTACTTTTCTTTCCTCCTCCACCTCAGGCACCAGTATCGTTGGTTTCTGGATTATGCGGATTGCATTACATTTGGGTAAGGACACTAATGATAAGCCGAGATTGTGGAGACTTTTGAAGACCACATCTGACTACGTAATTTTGATACACTAACATATTTAATTGACAAGGGTAAGGTGACCATGTGTCCCTGTTGATGTGATACATTTTGGAAGACAACACAATGGTGGCCAGGGAATAATGAGAAGCCAATCATCATTAAGCATGCGCCAATACTTTGTGACCAGTGACCAACGAAAGCTCAGTCACTATGTCTTCGTTAAGCGCGTTATTGATCTATATGTGTGTGCTATAATTATAATGCTACGTGCTTACTTGCTATGCTCTCATTAAACATAACTACCAAGTTACTTGGTTATACTATGATTATACTATTGCTTGATTGGTTGATAACCTATTATGTGTATGTGCATATGATCTCTAAACAACTATATGCACTCCTCGAACGAATAAGACCTGACCTAACCAATCTTCTTCTCAGAAGATGTCGATACAAGGGAACGTCGATACCAACAACCCTCTGCCAACAACAGCAGAGTCAGAACTGCAAGGGCGCATCTCGCAAGCCATCGCACAACTCGAGACCCTTCGCTCCAAACACGGCGGAGGTACCTCAAGAAATAACCCACCTAGCGGCTGCACTTACGAGCAGTTCTTGAACCACAAACCTCGAGAATTCGACGGCACTAGGGGTGCCTTAGCTTTTGTGCGTTGGGTGCAGAAGACGAATTCTGCCTTACGGTTGAGCAAATGCGCCCCAGAACATCAGGTCACGTACGTAGCTGGACTGTTTGTAGATGGGGCTCTGTCATGGTGAACCTTCAGGTTCAAACATTGGGCGAGACTACTGCGTATGCTTTGACGTGGGACGAATTGAAGGAGCTAATGTGCAAAAGATATTGCTCTAGGGTGGAAGTCCAGAAGTTGGAAACTGAATTGTGGAACTTGAAAATAGAGGGTCCAAAGATAGCTGAATATGTGCAGAGATTTGGCGAATTATCACAAGTTGCATCGCGTTTGGTGGAACCAGAATCTAGGAAGATCGAACGTTTCATCGGGGGACTGGCACCTCAGATTCTGAGCCTGGTAACAACATCTAAACCTTCAACTATCATCGAAGCAATCGACATGAGCGTGGCGCTCACTGAAGAAGCAATTAGACAAGGAAAATTTTCCACCCCGGAAGAGAAAAATGAGACTTTTGTAGAGTCATCTGGGGATAACAAGAGAAAACTCGTAAATTTCAAGAAGGTTACTTGGGTGAGTAACGAGAGGAAGGCCAAAAAGGGAAAAGACTACGTGGGTATCCTACCTAAGTGCGGCAATTGTCTACCTAAGTGCGAAAACTGTGGTAAGAGGGGGTATCCTAAGGAAACTTGTAGGCAAGACATTGAACGTAGAAATGGAGACCAAGGTAGCAGCGAAAATCACGTAGAAAACAACGACAACGACAACGACAAAGGCAGGGCGAGTGACAAACAAAAACGTGCCCGAGGTTGTCTTAACTGTGGGAGCAAGAAGCATTTTAGAAAATACTGCCTTAAGAAGAATCAGGCACAAGGATAAAAGCTCAGTAGCAGAGCTAGGGGAGCACACCAGGAATCCAAGCGTGGATATCGGTACGTCCCATATTACTCATCGTTATGCATCTGTGATGCTAGATACTGTTGCAAATTTTAGCTTCACATCTCTAGAGTTGAGAGTGTACTTGGTTTAGTAGCAAGTAAGTTAGATAATCCGCACCCGAAAGAACTAGCTAATGGGAAGCTAGTAGAAGCCAAGGATGTAATTGGAAACGGCAAACGTGAGTTTATGCTTATCTACTGCCAGTTGAATAGGGAAGCTTTGACAAGGTAATTGGATGGATTGGTTGTCAAGTGGTCGAGCGGAGATTGACATCCGCGTCCCAATGGCGAACGAAGTAACGATCTTGACTCATGAAGTGGGGTACGCCTTTACATATTGCAAATTGCTTGAAGGCACAAAAGTTGTTGCGAATAGGATGTGTTGCTTTCCTGACTCATGTCGTGGACAAGGGAGTCGAAGGACCAAAACACGAAGATATTCCTATGATAAGGAAATGTCCTAAAGTCTTCCCCAAAGACTTGCCAGAATTATCTCCTCAACAACAAGTCGAATTTCGCATCGATTTGATTCCAGGCGTCGCGTCTGTAGTTAATGCACCCTAGCGGCTGACACCTTCAGAAATGCAAGGATCGACAATGTAGTTTCAGTAGTGAAGAGAGAAGGAAGATGACAGACCAAAATTTCCGTTTTAGGTAACCCTAGTTCTGCTCGTCAAGAGAAAGGACGATGATTTCCAAATGAACATCAAACTACCAGGAGCCGAACGAGCTAGCCAACAAGAGTCAGCGACTCTTGCTAAGGATTGACGAACTACTTATTTGACTAACTGCGAGGATCCAACCAGTATTTCCCGACGAGTAGCTGTAAATTCAAGAAGAAAGTATACCGGGGGAAATTGTGGGACAATAACTTGTTTTAAACGTACACAAGAATGGCGTTTCCTACACGATGAACAAAACAATTTTACACCGAATATGAAACCTTAAGAATCCAGAAAGCTGGTACTTAGGACCTTGGGAACCAGGTCCAAATTCACAAAGGTTGTTACTTAGGAACCACATCTGTTGACTCAAGCAGACACCATTAACCTGACATATATGCCAGTTCCGTTGACCAAACAGAGAGTACTTGAATTTCTTTTACTTCTAGTGAGTAGATGTTTGCATCTCTACTCTCCCTTAATGGTAGTTGCATCACGTTAATTTTCTTCGCTGAGAGCGAACACACATTTGCTTCGATATCTGGTCATTTCTTCATTTTAGCAGATACTCATTATTCCTTTTCTTGGAAACTTATCTATCACACATGCACCATTTGCTACGCATGCAACTTCATTTCGAATAAACGCTTCATTGAAGTTCAAATATTATGACGCTAAATCTAATTACTGGTTTGTGATTCGAATGACCTACATTATTGTGACTATTGACTCTTTTGCTATCAAGTCAACACACTTTCTTGAAACTTCATTTATTTCAAGATACATTCATGGTTTATTTTTGTGACCATGCCGAGATTCCTTTGTTGGTACATACGTTTATTGCCGGGTTACGCTGAAAACCCAGTTCAATTGCTTGAACATATCCATTTCGTATATTCAGTTTAAGACGTCATATGATGTATTGAGAGCATCATATTCAAATATTTTGCAAAGATTCCTTCGCTTCGAGTCGTGGTAGGCTTGGTTGGACTATGACTCCACTAAATCATTGTTGGCTTTGACACCTCATGGTGATATCTTCCCAAAAATTGAAGCTTGCGCTAATTTGGTTACTCACTTCATACACGGATTTAATAGTCTACTTATTTAAAAATCCATTTGATATTCACGATTAAAGCAGTCTCAACACAGTTGCGTGTTAAAACAATGGTACATAGATTCATTTCATATCACAATGTACCTCCGAACGATTCTTTCGTTATAAATTCAACAGCATGCGGTACTTATTGTTTCCTCGCCTTCAACCAAAAACAGTGGCTCTTTGATGTTCCATATTCAACTGAAAACACTATGACATTGTGTAAATCAAATCTTCAGGCTTGTTCGGTACATAATCATTTGATTTCCAACACTGTGAATTTGTTCAGTCACCACTATACTTGAATTATATCATTACGACACCTCGTGGTGTCATTACAAACTTGTAGCTTGTGCTAATCATGGTCAACCGTTTCACACAAAACTGCATATACTTTCGTTTGGCTTATCATTTAAACATTTCTGATGCAACTACAATGAGACACCAGATTCACTTGAATTTCAGTTGGCATACTTTCGCAATTCAAGAATGTTAACACACTAAACCTTACCATTCATTTATTCGGAGGTTGACAGATCATTTTACTATTACATTTGAGTTATTGATTTTGAATTCATATAGCGGATGCTATGGTTTGTGAAAACTCGTTGGCATATTGCGATCGATCGTTCGAGAATCTTATTAGTCAAAACTCCTCTTTTGTGGAACCCCCCCTGCGAGCTGGATTACACTAGACTATACGTCAAATATGTCTTGTACCTTTGACATTAAAGGCCAAAAGCACATACCTTTTAACCATAAGGTTCGGGTTGTTATATATTCTTGGACTCACCTGATGTGAGTGAGGTTTGATTCGGTTTGGTGATTTTCTACCTCGGTATTATTCATATGCATACACATGTGACGTAACCATAAGGAGTTAAGGTAGTACAAATTTCGAGGACGAAATTTTCTTAACGGGGGGAGAATGTGACAACTGTCAAATTTGCATGCATCCGTACGTTTAATTAATATTCATTTATGCTTAATGACTGCGCTTAATTACAACTGACGAATTAAACTGCTTTATGATTTTTGCATCATACATACATATGCATCACATTCATACTGTCACTCCATAAATTACATACAACCTTTAGTGACAAATTTGATGCACAAAGCACAGTTAGCAAGTGAGCGGATAACTCAGAAACATGCTGACAATGCCAGCACCTAGACAGACAATATTTTTTAGGCCAGTATGAGCCAGAGACAGGGTACTACACTAGTAGGGAGTGTAGGGAAGTGAGGACCATAAAACTGCGTCACTAGGTAATAGTTGTAGTGCCGGGAAGTGCCTAAAACACACTCTAAATGGCGAATTCTGCACTTAATAACAAAATTCAGCATTTAACTATGCTAGTAATGTGCAAAAACTTAACAAAATGGTCGGGAATTAATTGTGACACAAAAAGTATCATAAAAGACACATTACGGAACAATTAAGCACTTCAACGGAACGATACCCAACCGAACAACCGGACTTCACCCGGGACACCAAAATAATGCTAGAAGCATTGTTTTTATTTTTCTAAGGTAGTTAGGGTCCTCGAACACCCTAACACACTATATATTATATAACACACTTAAACCACTAACTAAACCACTTAATCACCTAACTAGTTAAGCTAACTACCATTGAAACTCAACTAAACCAACCCCCCCCCCCCATAACCGGTTATGAAGTGGGACCTCACCCACTTGATTTTTCTTCATTTGTTTATTTGATTTGTTATGTACTAGAGAGACATATGGACTAATGGGTTAAAGAATGTTGGTAGTTTATTTATATAATCCACAAGTCCTCCATTCTCATCATCTTCTACCATCAACAACACCCCAAACTATCTCCCTCCTCCTCTATCTCGGCCGTGAGCCACCCCCATCACCACCACCATCATTTGCTCATCTCCAACAAATCTCTAGTGATCCAAAGGTGCTAAAGTGAAAACAACGAAGCTTGGTGTTCTCGGAAGCTCAAGGACCACCTTTATTTGCTATTAACCACCAAATTTCTACTCTTGAACTCCCCTAGCCTTAAGCTAGTGGTAAGTCTCTTGAAACTTCATCTACTACATGTTTTTGATGGTTAATAGTTAAAGTATGATGAAAACTTAAGAACACTAAGAATCATAAAGACAAAGTCTTGAACATAAACTAACTTGGTGATGAAGTATTGTTGAAATGATTAAGAAATCATGATATTCATGTGTTGTGATGCTTGTTGGTTATGGTTTACTCATGTAGTTGATATGGATCATCATGTGGTCTTGCTAGATCATGATTAAAAACATGATCTAGCAAGATAAAAAAGTAAGAATGTTGTAGGATGATGAAATCATCCACACATAAACCATGAACTTGAATGAATGAATGTTTTCTTGAAAAATAAAGATCAAAGTAGGTGATAATCATGTAGATCTAAAGATCCATGAGTGGTTTTTCAAAAGAACCAAGTGAAAAATATAAGTTTCATTAAAACATTGGATCTTACATAAATTACTCACATTTTTGGTGGATAAACAAGTGTAAAAACACTTGTATGACAAGAAAATTTCATGAAGAAATATTTTTAGAAAATAAGGTTGGAAGTTGTAAACACACAAACTCTTTAAAAATAAAGTTTTTAAAGAACTAATCACATTTTAAAAGGTAACAAGACTTACTAAGGACACTAGTAAGTTACTACATATTTTTATAAATTTTCAAGTTCATGAGTTTATAGTTTATGCTTGTTTTTGACAAGTTTGGTAAGTAGAGGTTGTATATTGTTGATCGAGAATTGTTTGAATGAATTTTTGAAAAAGAAAATGATATGCTAGTAAGCATGGACACCTCCATTTACAAAGGAAACTCTGGCGAAATTTTTCAAAAATTCAACCCTTAGAAAATATTTTTCTAACAAGTGTTACAAATATATTTTAACCTTGTTTTCGAAATAAACTTCGCCATAGTTGTTGTTACAAAAATACAAGGTATCGGAGGTGAACTAGTTATATTATTTTTAGAGTAAAATAATATAACTCACAAATTACCATGAACTTTTACAACTCCAAAATAATACAAAAAATCACAAGAAATAAATATTTAAGTTACACACATAATATTGTGAAACCGAACACAAAAACGTGACTTATGAAATATTTCGGGATATACCATTACACTATATTTTTGGTAAATCTTATTTTGGAAATGAAAGAAGTGAAAATATGATTTCGTAAATATTACCAAGTATATCATATTTTTGACAACGAGAAAATATATTATTTTTGGGAGTTAAAAATATATTTTCCTAGTATATTTAGAAGATATACAATTTTTGTGAAAAATATATATTTTCTGGGACAATACATGATTGAACAAAATAAGTTTATATACTTAAGTGAGACTTGAAATATATGGTTTTGGAAATATATATTGGGAATATATTAACATATGTTTATTTGGAACAATACACCGAAATACGACGCCATTACTTGGCAAGATATTCAAATACAAATACGAAAATACATGTATGAGATACTCCCACCCTTGGGAAGGAAATACGAAGTTAAAATACTTGAGAAGTAGGAATACAAAATATTGATTAACAATTATTCCAAACATTAACTATAATTTAAAGTTAAAATAATTATTTTAACTAATAATTATAACCTGGAATAATTTTAGGAACACAAGAAACGTAACTCAAAAACCTTCATACTAAGCAAAGGCACGGCCCGTTCGTCTAATAGACGTTAGTCCACTGTAGGTAGTCGTGTTGGCTGAGGAGACTTAGGTTACACATACTGAAGACGCAATACGGTGAGTTCATGTCTCCCTTTTCTCTTAACTGTTTTCAGTTTTATACTTCGGGGGTGGAATACATGTTACAATTATTACAGACATTGTTATACATGGTATGGTTAGCTTAAGGAGGGTTTACGACTAGATCATGTGAATGAGTAGGGCGATTAAGGCCATCAATCCTCGTTGTAGGACCGAGGGGCATGAGTGATAGATCTATTTGGGTGTAGCGAGCCCCACCCCTGAGTCCGCGGAATGGACCATATGGTGACTATGTCTTCCAGCCAGAAGCCCGGTGTGAAATCTGCTAGGTTTGAGTCTTCCTGCATCACTTCACACATATCAATGGCCTTGCAAACCGTTGGTGATCTCTTTTTCCTTATTGCTACATACCAGGGACTTAGATACATACTTACAACATTTTCAAAGGTTTATACATACACACAAACGAACACATGAACTCGCTCAACTTTTGTTGATGTTTTTCAAACTACATGTATTTCAGGAAATTTTAATGGATCTGGCGGGCGTTGGAAGTTTTTATGCTGCGTTAAGAATAAAGATGTCATCCATGGTCTTTGAGTTTGGACGGTGTGTCTTATTCCTGGACGAGACATGTCTTCCAAACCTTGGTATTATTCAATATCTTTTGACGAGTCCTTAATGAACTCAAAAACAATTTGTACGATTTGTAAAACTTGAATTTGGTGTCTACGTTTTAAAACAATGTTGTTATGTTTTGAACCTATTTAATGGATGACAAACCTATGGTTTTATTATATAGTTGATGTTATGATTGAATGCAATGATATTAAGAAAGTCACACCATAATCACGCTTCCGCAAAAGTCAGGGTGTGACACCTTTTCACTCATGTGAGAAAGTCTCCTATGCCACAAGTCGGTCATATCAGCATTCACTAACAAATTGACCAAATCTTTGGAGATCTTCGGATGAGTTCTGTATAACTTTGAACTTCTTTTTCCTCTTGCCATAATCAAAGAACCATGAGTGAGTTTCCAAATACCATCACCAAAGGTACTATGGTAACCATTATCATCAAGTAAACCTGCGGAGATCAAATTAAGTCTACTATCTGGAACATGTTTTACATTGTGTAAAACCAACTCCATCCTAGTGTCAAACTTCAAGCAAACATCCCTAACACCTACAATCTTTGATAGCCCGTTATTACCTATCTTAACAACCCCAAAGTCACCAGGTGTATAAGATGAATAAAACTCCCTTTGTGATGTCACATGACATGTAGCACCACTGTCAACAAACCAACTCGAATCATCATGTGCAATGTTCACCATATCATAATCACAACAAATAAAGAACTCTTTAGTAGCAGTATTAACTTTAGCAGTGTCATTGCCACCATCATCCTTTTTATGATTGTTCTTTTGATTGTTGTAATTAGCTTTCTTGTTCTCCCTTTTTAATTGTGTGTCCTTTCCTACCACAATGATGACACTCATAATCAGCAAACTTACATCTAGACTTACTACGATGCTTCCCTTTGTTACTCGGACCTCTACTTTGACCTCTCCCCCTGCTTTCTGTGACTAAGACATCCAAATGTGAAGAGGAACCCTACTATTTTCTTCTCATCTCTTCGTTTAAAATACCGCCTTTAGCCATTTCCATAGTAATAATATCATTTGCTGCAGAATTGGACAATCATGTCCTAAAAGTCTCCCAAGAATCCGATAAAGTACCAAGAAGCCATAAGCCTTGTATCTCATCCTCAAACTTAATACCCATTCCTACAAGCTGATTAATAATACCCTGGAAAACATTTAAATGATCAATAACAAGAGTTCCATCATTGTACTTCAAATTTATCAACCGTTTAATCAAGAACAGTCTATTGTTTCCGGTCTTCCGAGCATACAACTCCTCAAGCTTGTTCCACAAAGTACGAGCCTGAGTCTCACCGCTAATATGGTTCAAAACATTATCATCAACCTATTGGCGAATATAACCACAAACCTTTATGTGCAACATATTCCACTCTTCATCTGTTTTATCATCCAGTTTGTCGGTATTAAAAACAAGCATATAATAATCTTTCACATAAAGGAGATCTTCATCTTGCCTTTCCAAACATGATAATTAGAACCATTGAAATTTACAATCCTACTTGTATTAGCTTCCATCGTTCAAACAAGGCTTAACCCAATAACAAGAGACAATGGCTCTGATACCATTATGATGGGAAAAAAATGTGAAACCCGGTCACAAACGGTAAACACAAACGCAGAAGCAAACTTCGTTTGACCAAGAATTTTCCCAAACTTGAATGAACCTATGAGGATGCAAACAAATAGGGTATATCGACTACAATCTAAACAACCCGAAAACAATAATAACAAGGCACCAAATTTTAGCGTGGAAAACCTCTCAAGACGAGAGTAAAAACCACGGGGCTACTAGAGCCGCTTCAAATCCAATATCACAAAATTAGAGCAATACAAAGTGTTCTCTAGGTATACTAGAGGCATACAACAAAATCATATACTTGGAATCAACAACTTTAAGCATATGGAATCAAAAAAAAAAAAAAAAAAAAAAAGAAGATATCATCAAAACCTGCAGCTGCGAACAGAGGGAGTAAAACCTGATTTCCAGACGTGATTAACACAAACCCACCATTAGATAAGGTCGCCCGGTGTTGTGAATACTATGTCCAAAATCAGAACGATCCAATGGTTCAATCTCTACAGCTAGGTTTGTAGGTGACGAAAATGCTTCTTCTTTCTAAAGCTTGTGCAAGACTTTTCTTGTGATTTTGTGGCTGATTACTCAGCTAAAGCCTTATCCTCTTCTTATATAATTCACCAAAAGAAACCTAATGGGCCATAGAAATTGTTGGGCTTTCTCATGGGCCCAAAAACCCAACAATGCCAACACCACAACGACCCTGAAACGACCCATAGTTGCACGCATCACACACACGTACGAGTGTACATGGACGCACACACGTACATTCCATCGCATTTTTCACACAGCCTTCTAATTGCGATCCCTGGTTGTTTTATGCACATTATCAGATTAGGATATGATGCTTTGCCATTTTCTCTCAAGAACTACAACCTGTATTGATCAAGATATTATTAAAAATGATATGGTATCAGAGCAGATCTAATATCAACGAATCATGAATAACGAAAGTCATCTCTACATACATACATACATACATACATACATACATACATACACACACATACATACACATACACATACATCACACACACATACATACATACAAAGAGAAGAATCTAACAACTACTCATAACCGACTCCACCACTCCTAACCGACTTTCCAACTATTTATTTCTAGTAGTGAAATAAATTTTCCTTCTTGAATTCTTCATTCCAAAAAAATATTTCTTTACGTCCAATCTCCAATCATTTCCATTCGGCTAGAACTAAATCGTTGATTTGGAAATGAAAATACTAAAAAAATCACCACAAATTACGGAAATGTTCACTTTAGTTGGAGTTATGGATAAACTAGATTGTTACCAAAGTATTACTCACTTTCGCAAATGAACATTAAATGGGCCGACACGATACAAGACCCAATTTTATACGGGTCGGGTCCAGAAACATTCAACGTGTCACTAATAAATATATATATATGGGTCAGATCGTTCAGGTTCACCTATTCAACACGTCAACCCGTGTTCCCTTTCATCATCCTAAGCTGAAAACTAAACACTAGAGTATGAACAAAACAGTTGTCTTGTTGAAATCCATGATCGAAATTTCTAAAAATCTTTATTAACACCCCACAATTACATGAGTTTCTAGTGTTTGCTTAATTTTTCCCAAACCGAATGAAAATAAAAATCACATGAATCCAACTACTTACAATCAAGTACCCTATCATCAGAGGCCCAGCTTTACGTGAATATATATATTCTTCTAGGCCCAAACCTTTTTTCAGTATTTTATATCACTTTAGGCAAATATAGCTAAATTTGATATAGATAGATCTCAATGAAACCGTTTAAACTTATAACAACAAATGGTTCGGCTCACTGTATGGTTGTGTAGACAACATCGGCCGTTTAACCTATGAAACACGATCCGGCCCAATCTTGTCCAAAAGCCCGGTTAAGACTAGGAACAGTAAGGATGAAGACCAGGACCGTGGGTCTGGTACATTATTGGCCGACCTCTATGGTTAAGCCGCGTTTATGGTTATATGTGTATAACAAAGATTAGTACTAAAAAACAAATTTATTTAAAAGCCAATGCTTACATAACAATACATTTGACTTAATAGTTATACATAACTCAAAACAAAACAAGTAACTAACAACCAACATATCTTAATAACAAACACAGATAACTTATACAATGGTAAGCCGCTAGCCCTGAATCACGAGTTCGGAAGCAGAGATATCCATCATCCGTGGCACGTTGTCAATAATGTTTGGTCCTAACTTAACTTGACCGACCGGACCCATGTTCTTCTTGTAAGCAGCATTATGGACTCCAAGTGCAGCCCTGCCTGAGGGGTCCAGATTGTTAGACCAAGACGCGTCCCACTCGATGGCCTTTGCGGTGCTGCAAGCTATACTGGCTCCACCCGGGACGGTCAACTTAGCCGAATTCTGAGGGAAAAACCGCTCAAAGATCATTCGGTAATAGTAGGCTTCTTTTGTGACCGGCGTGTTGTGAGGGAAGATGTGTTCGGCATGAAGCATCATCTTGTCTGTTACGTGTAGTTCAGCGTGAGCTTTGAGCCCGTCGATCCAGCTATACCCAACTCCGTCACTAAACTGTTCTTTTTGTCTATACAAAATATGCTGCAGGACATACACGAAACCGTTAAACGAGGAAATTTTTATTGTTAAAACGGGTTAAATGATGGTGATAACAAACGGGCTTTAGGTACCTTTGGTAAATACGGATGCTCTTCGTCCTCAAAAGCCCGTCTAAGTACCCATTTCTCGATCCGTTTCTGATCCATGTTGATCTGCAGATAACCTCATCAAGCTTAGTACTTCCCGGCCCAAATCACAAATTCATAACCAATTAGTTTCTTACCATTTTGGCTTCCGGGTCGATGCTCATGGCCACATTGATGAACTCTTTGTCTAAAAAGGGGACTCGGGCTTCCAACCCCCACGCGGATGTCGACTTGTTTGCTCTCAAGCAATCATATTGATGAAGCGCTTTGATCTTGCGACAAGTTTCTTGATGGAACTCTTCCTTGTTGGGTGCCTTGTGGAAGTACAAGTACCCACCAAAGATCTCGTCCGAGCCTTCACCCGAGATGACCATCTTCACGCCGAGAGACTTGATCTTTCGCGACATCAGGAACATGGGCGTGCTAGCCCGGATTGTCGTCACATCGTATGTCTCGATATGGTAAATCACATCTTCTATTGCATCAATTCCATCCTGCAAAATGATTCAGAAGCTAGCAGATTAATATAAATATTCCATAAGAGTATCTCTTTGTTCATTTTTGCACCGCTTTCTATCACCACGAGCGGAACTTGGCCCGCCGATCCAACCAAAAGAACTTGATACGGTACCTGAACAGTGAAGTGGAACTCGTGATGAACGGTTCCCAAATAATCGGCTACTTCTCGTGCCGCCTTGAGATCCGGCGAACCCTCAAGCCCGACACAAAACGAATGGAGCTGAGCTCCCCACTGCTTAGCCGCTTTCGTACCCGCCAGGTAACGAGCAGTAATCGACGCCACCAGCGACGAGTCCAGCCCTCCCGATAACAAAACCCCAAACGGGACATCGGTCATCAACCGCTTAATCACAGCCTGCATTATATAATATTTCATATAACCCACAACTAAACAACCGGACCCGATTCAAACCGAACTAACAAACATCAAACAAAAACTCACATTTTCAAACGCGCACCGAAGAACAAGCGGGTCATAAGGTGTAGACGGGATAGTCTCCGCAAACCACAGCGGGTTGTACCACCGTTTAAACCCGCCCGTTTTGCTGGAATACAAATGTCCCGGTGGAAACACCTCAAAATGTTCACAATCATCATTTAAACCTTTTAGTTCTGATGATATCCAAACAGAACCTGAAGAACAAAATAACCATTTTTACTTTTTTTTATTTCAAATATAGTTTAAAATAATTGGTGTAAAGTAGAATAAAAGGTAACAACTGCGTGCCGTTAAAAAAAAGTAAAAGTATAGATAATTACCATCGAGTCCCCAACCGATGTAGAGCGATGTGATCCCGATAGCATCACGGGCAGCAATGTACGTGTTGTTGCGCGTATCCAACAACACAAACGAGAACATTCCGTCGAGCATATCGACGAAATCTTCCCCGTGTTCTTCATACTGTAAACATTATTAAACAACTTCTGTTACATCAAAATGCATATATTTAAGGCTTTGTGTTCAATTTAGTAAATGTTTTATTAGTGGTTTCTTACTAAATGCGCGATAACATCGCAATCGCTGCCGGTTCGGAACTTGTGACCGGCTGCGGTCAATCTTTTCCGGAGCTCCTCGTGGTTGTATATCTCGCCGTTGACCTGCATGTACAGACAAAAATTGACCTCAAAATAGAATAATATAAGAAGCAAGCAAGGGTACGGTCTAGTTCAGCTGGTTTTGGAGCAAAGTTACAAACCGAACCGTCGTGGCTGATGAACAGGTTGGTTTTCATGTTTGATGGTTCGGTTTTACTAGTTTTGGGGTTTAAAAAATATTTAACTTTGTATGAAATGTTAAAAAATGATAAAAATTGTTAAAGAATAATATAACATGTACATACAGAAAGGGGTTAAACTAGCCGAGTCTAGCTTAAGCTTGTTTAATTTACGAGAGGTTAAGCTCTATATCCATAACTTGAAATTAGTTTTGAACTCAACTTGTTAATATTAACTAATTTATGTAGATTTATAATTATTTTATATGTGTATATATCAGGTATAGCTTTTCTATATAATATAACGTATATCATGAATAGTTTTACATATACTAATAATTATTATATAGACATATATATTTATAACATTAAATAAAAATTTTATAGATTATAAGTTTCTTTAGGCTAGCAAATCAGCTTAAACTCGTTTAAACTCGGCTTGTCTCGAGCTTTATAACGAGCGAGTCAGCCTCAAGTACCTCATGTGTGGCTGCTTGTCTTGTATTAATAAGAAGTTATATAATAATAAATGTTACACAGTCAGTTTCGAGTTCCAAACTGTAGACCCCCCAAACCTTTAAAACTAAAACATGAACCGTACCATACATATTTAAAACGTTTTGATTTTCTATCATTTAGAAGGTTTAATCGATTTCAGCAGTTTATAAACACCCGTAATGTAATATAATATAATATAATATAATATAATATATTAATATTTCCTTTTCGTTATCGTTAGGATAAGCGCACCCACCGTTACAACGATCGTCTGATCTTCGTTAAAAAGCGGTTGATCCCCAGAAGCAGGGTCGATAATAGCAAGGCGCTGATGCGAAAGATAATTATCACCGTGCTGGTACAACCCGCTCCAGTCAGGTCCCCGATGCTTCAATCTGCAACCAAAAAAAACATATAAACCTTTTAAACAACTGAGTTCTATTTGTTACGTTTGAAATTAACTAGCAGACATTCGGTGGTCGGTATCGATTGTGTTTTTCATAAACCGAAAGAGAAAATCCATTTTATTTAGAATATGGGGAACAGAACAGAACAGAACAGAACATGCCTGCGAGAAAGCTCGAGGACCCGGACCCGTTTGGCCTGAGAGTCGTCGGAGCAACCCAAGACAGCAAGTATTCCACACATGATTGCCGTAAAACGAGGTCGGAAAATGTGGTGTTTTGGATAATTTGTTGGTGATTGAGCGTTTCGTTCGCCGCGTATTTATAGATGATTTTGGTGAGGTTTCTTTGTTTTTTTATGATTTTTTTTATTGTTTTTTGTAGTTTTTGATGGATAAGCAAGCGGCGACGATTCTCGGTGTGTTGTCATGTCTTTTGTTTATTATTTTCTTTCTTTTTTTTTTTTTTTTTTTTTTTTTTTTTTGGATAAACATGATTTCATATTTGATGGTGGTGTGTGATTTGTATTTTTTAACACTGTCTCCAGATCTTTGCCTTTATTTTATTTTTTTAAATTTTAGTTCCACTTTGTTTCTTATTATTATTTTAGATTAGAAGAATGTGAGTTGGGTGCTTTAATTCTCTTCCCATTCTCTTCCCATGCTCATGACTCTATTCACAGCTATTTTAGATGATGGGGCTTGAAGCGTTAAACCGTTACACTCTGCATAACAGCAAAGACTCTAGATCTGTGACTGCTCTCAAATTTTACATCAAATGACAATTTTACTTTTATGAAAATTTAACTAAAACCCTTGCCTAGTATACTCTTGTAATAATTATGATTTAACATATGTTAGAAGACGACATTAGGTTAGAGTCATCACATCGAGTATTAGGCACGTGGGTGAGTGAACACTAGTTGTGTTTGAGTTGTGATATTATTAGACTAACAGGTGTGGGGCGTTGATTGGTTGGGGCGGTGAGTGAACACTAGTTGTGTTTGAGTTGTGATATTATTAGACTAGCGGATGTGAACGTTGGTTGGGGCGGGGGATGCCACACCGTGTTGCCAACGGCTAATTTATTTTAAAAAAAAATATTTCTTTTTTATATATTCTGTATACTCACCCATTTTTTACAATTTTTTACCACTTCTTTACATCTCTACTTCTTCTATCTCTATATTTTTTTTTATAAATTCAACCTACTTAATCCTCTATAATGCATCCATTTAACCGAAACTACGACCCAACCAACCCCTTTGGTTACCAAGAGAACCCGAACCGTAGCCCGCCACAAAACCGTCAACCAACAAACCGCGGCCATCCTCAAGGTTTAGTATACTCACCGTGTCCCGATCTAGCGGGATTCGCGTTGTATTTAGGAAACCGTGTATGCACGAACTTTCCATACGACGATTCATCTATTCCCGTTAACCTTTCCCAACCTGATTCCGTACCCGAAACACAACCGCAAGACGTTGGTGGTTCGTCATCCAAACCGGCCAAAAAAAGAAGTCACAAGAAAAAAACGGATGAAGAGAAAGCACTAGCGGCCGCTCAACGAACACAAATAAAGTGGAGGCCTCAAAAAGAAACCACTTTGGCAAGATGTTATATCGGCGAATCGCAAAATCCGATTCAAGGTATTTTTATATAACAATATTATTTTTCAGTTTTAATATAATTTTTTATAATGCCTAAAATTTTTTTGGAATAGGGAATTCAAACACCACAAAGATTTTTTGGATTGCATAAAGATCATCATTTCATACGCAAATGCAAAGCGCGGAGGTGTATCGTGAAAATGATAGCCTCTCGTCCAATTGGGGTGACATAAATACACCCGTGTTCAACGGTTTTTTCTATAAGGTGAAGAACTCGCTAAGGAGTGGTGAAACGGAGGCCGACTTTATCAAGAATGCCATGATATCATACAGAGAAAACAAGAAGCACGAGTTCAAGTACATACATTGTTAGGATGTATGTAGGTACGCTTCTAAATGGGCGAGAGTTCCTACTGCTAGCGAATCAACTTCATCCAAAAGGGCAAGAACACCCTCGTCTCAAATTCAGTCTGATGCTCGTGATCAAGAGCTAGATCTAAATTTGGATGATTTTGATGGTTCTCCTTGCCCATTAGGTAGAGACATATCAAAAAAGTGGATTCAAAGAGGGAAATCGGGTTCGGCCTCTGGTTCGGCCCCTAGCTCGGCCTCGGGTAAAGGGTTGTACACCGACCAGTTGGAAGAAATTGGGACGAAAATCGACACATTCTATTTCATCCAACAACAAAGGATCGAGATGAGGAAAAATATCCAAGTCTCGTACGATAAAAAAGCATATCTAAAAGAAAAATGTGAAGATATGAAATTTCTCACCATGCCCGTTGATCATCTTAGCAGCCCAGAATTGAAATTGACGTTGCAAATGATACAAGAAATCTTGAACAAATATGAAATAGATAAATCATGAAGTTTTTAATCTCTTTTTTTTAATTTTATGTAGTTTTTTTTTATTTTATGTAGTTTTTTCTTAATTTTATTTGTAGTTTTAAACAATTATAAAACGAAATTAGTTAAAAAAAAACTAACAAATTACACATGGTTGGCCACGCCATTCGAAGCCACGCTAAACCACACCCAGCCAAAGTCGCGCCACGCCACACCATACCTTGTGGATCCCACAACTGCCACTTGTCAAGCAATGCCCCCAACCCAAACCCCTCACACCCCACAGTTTTATTGCTATCTTACTTCTCTACTAAAGGAGAATAGCTGCTGACATAGGAAAAGCTTACTTGGTAACTAATGAGCTATGCCAACTCAGCTTTGCTTACTCCATTATTACATCATAAATATCACTTTTATTTATTTGAGTTAAATGCTCGGATAGTCCCTGTGGTTTGTCCTTTTTTCATTTTTAGTCCCTAACTTTTTAAAATTACAGCTATAGTCCCTAGCTTTTACAGTTTCGTTCCCGGATAGTCCCTGATGTGGATGGAGGTTAGTTTATGTTGTTAAGTGGGTGTGAAATTACTAACATGCCCTTACTGTTAAATTAACTAAAAAATTAAAATAGATATAATTAATATTTAAAGATTTTTGTGGGACCCACCACTTCATCTTCCCCACCTTTTACCACCACCGCCATCTCCACTTTTCATTAACACCACCATCCACCTTTAACTACCACCACCTCCACCTTTCACTACCACCACCATAAATCTCACAAAAACAATCACACAAACTATATCTAAATGAAGCTAATTGAGCATCATTTTAAAACCAATTTTCATACTCTATTATGATTTCTTAAACTCTATTTCAGTTTATGAAATCTGAATTCTAATATACATAATAATATGGCACCCATATCTTTGATAGTAGTAATGATAAAGATCAATTTGCACAGTGGCCTTTGATTCCTTGGATTTTGAGTTGACGATCATCATCACCGCACCTCTGTTAGCTTATCATCACAATCACCGCACCTCTGTTAGCTTATCATCACAAGCACCGCACACTATCATCATCATCTCCATCACGAGCCATCATCGTACCACCGTTAACCACTACACCACCACCAGCCTCTGCCGTAACCGCGAAACACCACCCGAACCTGCTTTATCTTCTTCGTATTTCCTCTACCTCACCATTGTCATCTCAGGTCACCCTTCTCTTCATCATCTCTGTCGTACCACAACCATCCTTCCACCGTCGATATTCACCCTAACCACCGTTGTTCCCCATCGTTCACCGTCATCATCTTCACAACAACCACCCAAACCTGCAACCTCCTTCATTACCGTCACACCACCAACCTGCATCACACTAAGATCGGTGAAGCGGAGTGGTTGAAAATCCTAGGCATCAGATCCGATTTGATCCAGGTGTGTGACTGGAGATCGTAGATTTCTACGGCGAGTGGATTGTCTTCGAAATCATGGCGGTGGTAGTGGTGGTGGGAGGTGGTGGCAGCTGTGGTTTAGAGAGAGAGAGAGAGAGTAGAAAGAGAGAGTGTAGAAAGGGGGTGGGTTAACAGATATCATATTTGTTCGAGATCTGTGTATTGTCTGGCCGACTTATTAAATAAATAATAAAAATATATGTATTTCTTTTAATGTTTTAAGTTATTATAGTTAATAGTAAGGGTAGTTTTGTCATTTCACATCCATTTAACTGAGAAAACTAACCCTCATCCATTTCAGGGACTATCCGAGTAACAAACTGTCAAACCACAGGGAGCACCGGTGTAATTTCCAAAAGTTAGGGACTATAGGTGTTATTTTACTAAACCACAGGGACTATCCGTGCATTTTACTCTTTATTATATATTACGGTTTATATGAAGCATTTTGTTTGTATTCATATTTCAATCCTTCGTTTATTTGTTGCATCTGATGAAGTTTGATGTTAAGCATTCAGAACTTGGCCACCAAATCAAACCTTGAGCTTTTGAATATCATCATAGCAAAGGTATAATTCAATTTTAACAACCTTTTATGCAATTTGGTTAAAGCATGCTTCTACAATTTCATAAATAATCTAACCCAAATATGTAGTTTTGAATTTAGTTATGTACTTGATTTGTTTCCACGATTTATTATGTTTCACAAATAATCTTCTAGGGCCATGTGTTTCACATTTTTTTGCATTTTGACTTTTACACATCATGTGGGAAATGACTTTTACAATGTTTTTACATTTTGTGTTTATTAATTTCACTGGGATCAAAATGGATGTAACTTATTAAGGGTTTGTGCTTTTGGGTTCAAAGTTTAAACTTTCGCACACCAGGTGTTTCTAAAAACGATTGTTCGATGAATTGTTTGTTTCTTGCTTAAGTGTTCATTTTATTTTTAGATGAAAAATAATTTGTTTGGCCACAAAAGTCAAGGTTACCTCTTCATAAATATATGTGAATATATATGATAAGCTGACTAAATGTAATAGGTGGACAAAGGGGCGGGTCAAGTAACAAGTCAACACGGCTAACTTTTGGTACAGGTCAGATTAGGACCCAACACACTTTTTTTTATAAAAGTTAGTGTAACAAATATATTTATAAAAAATTAATTTATTTAAATAGTGTTCTTTTTTTAATAAACGCTTACAGAGGTTTATGCACTAAAATACACTTTGAGCGGGTTTTGACCCGTTTAATATATTATCCTTTTAGTTAATTTTCTTTTCGAGTTGTCCCATCTAAGATAAAACATACGATTAAATCATATGGTCAAATTGTTAACGGTCTTGATGATTTAAGATGCTAAATGTGTGTCGTCTATTAGCTAATTATATAACACTCTAATTTACAACATATTGGTGCTATGCGAGTTGTACATTCTGCATAAACTATGTTTTGTGCTAATATATGTTGTATGTTGTGTAATATTATTTGTACAGTACTTTTTAGAAGCCTTACTTCTTCCTATCCAGTTTTCACACCGACAGAGTTAGATCTAGGGTTGATGAGAAGAGAGGGTTCTGGAGAGAAAGATTTGGGATGAAGTGGGTGTGAGAAGAGTTAGTTAGATCCACTGATCTCCACTTCATTCAAACCCTAATTTCAACGAAGGTCCACCGGAGCAAGTCTTAGGTTCGTAAACTTCCCATACCAAAACCCTAATTTACAGATTCATTACCAAAATGTAGTAATAATAATGTTGATTCGGCTTATCAACAACGGTATGATTTGCAGCAAGTTTCGCGGTGGATTGAACAAATTCTTCGGTTTTCGTTGCTGTTGTTGGCCGTTTTCATTCGCCAACACTTACAAGGTATTTGATTGTTATAAGAACTGAATTTTCTTATTTAGAATGAAATTTGTATATGGATGAATCTATGTTACTTCACTATATTTAGCTCTTGTAGAATACATTAGAACATAGCATACATGGTGATTAACTGAATATATTGGCAGTTTGGTACACTGCACATGTTCGACTACTTTATCTTGTAATTAACATTTTTTTATTAAAAAATTTGCATGATTGTTTGCAGGTATCTTTGTTACTATTTATATAGCTACATTCATGTATAAATCAAATGATATTCTACGGAAGCAGACAACGTTAAAGGTATGATTCGGTGTTAATTAGGTGTGCACGTATATCCTCTTGTCACCTGTTAAGCTTGATTGAAGGAATTTTGCAGGGAGAAAGAAAGTTGTCTGTTCTTGCTGGATATTGTGTACTTTTTATGCTTCAAGTGACTCGGGTTTACCGGTGGTACCAAAACGATGATATTTGCAATCCATTATTAATGATTCCACCAAAAGCTATTCCGCCGTTTTGGAATGTTGTATTCACCATTATTGTAAATGGTACATATACTCTTTTAGTTACCTTTTTTGTAGTGATGCATTAATTGTTCTTATGAAATTTAAAGTCTTTTACTTGTAGATACGATGGTTCGCCAGGCTGCAATGGCTTTTAAGTTGGTACTGCTTATACTATAAATATGGCAGGGGCCATAGTGTTTGTAGGCAAGTAATGTCATCCAACATGATAACGTAACGCATACCATATGTAAAATGTTGTAATAATTGAGTTTTGGATGTATAATTTCTTTTGGCATTTCAGGGTCAAATCTTGACTCTGGTTGAGTACACACTTCTATTATACCGTGCATTTTTACCCGCCCCTGTTTGGTACCGGTTCTTTTTGAACAAAGAGTACGGGAGCCTGTTTTCATCTTTTTTGACAACATGGTTGTATTTAACCTTAAAGCTTACATCAGCTGTTGAGAAGGTGTGAGTTTCCTCTGTCTGTTCCTTTTAATTATAAAATTATGCTTCTGGGAGTGAATTAATTTATACATCCTCTTGTATGGATAGATTGGATCCTTCTATGCTGAGTTAAAAGCCCTGTCAAAAATAAAAGTCAATTATAGATCACATGCAACAGCAGAACAAGTGCTCTTTTGTAGTTAATTATTATTTTACCTAAATTTCTTTTAGGCCTACATAGTTTTCAATATGCAGTTATGCACTTAATATGCTTCTTTTAATTTTATTTTTTCCTTTAATATAGAGAAATGGTAATTTTATTTTTTCCCTTTAATCTAGAGAAATGTAAGAGTTTACATATGTATAAAAAAGTGAAAACTCTTTTTGATCGCTATAATCTTTTTAATTTTACTTTTAATCTAGAAAAACATGTAAGTTCTGCTCTATCTCTCCTTACACTCACACATGTATCAAACTATTTCTTGAATTAGCTTGCTGGCGTTAGTTTCACCTGTTTGTTGAAGGGGTAATCTTCGGAACATGTTGAAACGGGTCTTTCGGGTTAGCCCATAAACAACTTTATTTGAACTTTTTAAAACAACTTACGCATTCAATATGATTACAGAAAATAAATTGTTCAAATAACAATATAAGCTTGTGCAGTTACAAACTTAGATTTTACATCATTCATATTATTATTCTTAAATGTATTATCTTTTTTTTTTTACCAAAATGGAGTCTCTTGAGGTATCCCCTTCTCAACAGAGAGAATTCATGGTGTACCTTGAGCTAGCTAGATGTAAAAGCGTTTCGTTGTTCCGGAGGGCACACATAAGTAATTATTTTTAATGTTATAGTCTTTGTGTTTATTTGTATAAATGAAGTTTCACAATGATGATTTGTATGTATACTCATGTTATGAGTGGATTTGTAGGGTTTCTTATAAAAGGGACACAAAGATCATAAATGAAACTTCATTCACTATTGAAAGTAAAGATCACACTACAGGAAACATCGTTATTGTGTAAAAATATTTCTTTTTGTTGAGTTCAAATGATTTTTTTTGAATTAAAGATAATTGTTTAATAATCTTGAATTGTAATTTGCATAAGTTTAGGGATTGCTAACCTTCAGTTCTAAATTCATTTTAGGTGGCTGCAAGTAAAAGGAATAGACGATATATCGGCAAGTGTGTGAAGGTTTTAGAAATGAGTGGCCTAAAGCTTTTTTTACATTGAACCAGATTAAGGTATATTTATTAGCACATATTGTTATATTTTGTTTTAATTTAAACAAATATTTATGTCTTTCCACTGCAGCAGCTGCAGAAAACAATCTCTACTGTTGTTGATCTCAACTACCCGGAGAAAACGATTACATATTTTATCGTAAATGTGGCACACGGGAGGCGCCTATCGATCAGCTTGTAGGAGAGAAAAAGGTTGCTCGAACTTGTGGTATGTTTTCTTTCATACTATGTACCTTCTACATTGTGCATAAACTATAGCCTATTGATACCTTCTTTAAGTTAGAGTTGTTCACTTTACAATGAAAATTATAGTTTGAATTGCTAACTACGGTTTTGGAATATGGCAAACCAAACTGGGTTGGTTGGGTTGCCTAGACCGGCCAAACTAGCCTAAATAGTTTGGAAAAAAAAAACTGGCAAAGGAAAATGGTTAGGTTTGTTGGGTCGGTCGGACACTCTCGGACCTTCCAAACCAACCCTAAATCGTGGATGGTACCGTATAGATATCTTACAAGCCGACCAATCCATAAAGATGGTTTGGTTGGTTACAACTATTTATAAACACACTACTTTGAATTACATGATGAATCTCAGGATCTGTACAAAAGGCAGCAGTTGAGAGAGTTGCCTATTCCAAAGAGTAACCTTCGATGGCACAACACGCAACCAAGAGGCAGTGTGTCGCCTTTTGGTTCCAACAGAATAAAACATGCCAAGACCAGGTTCCGAGTAACCCGGCATCGTACTTGGGCTACTTTAAAACTAATGATGAAAGAACGGTTACTCAGACTTTAGTAACAGTTACTGTATTTATTCGCCATCAACCTATGTTTATTAGTGTACACAATTATTTATATCACGGTGTATTTATAGTTGTTACTCGGATTTTGATGACAAAAGAAGTATGATAAGCTTAAACACAACTGGTATGAATCTGATCGATTGCACGCCAGTTTCGTTGCTCGCGGCGCAACGCGCGCGGGTCACTTTTCTAGTTATTTGTATTTTATAACGTGTTGGACCAGGTGATCAGACCCTGAAGAACAGATGATATGGAAAGCCAAAACTGGATCCCAACAGTTGATCCACAATAAGCACTGCCCATCTAAGTTTCCTCCAATGACAGTGGTTATAACAAGTTCATAAAGCAAAGCACTAATCTGCCTAACAACTGTTGGATATAAAGACTGTTATACACAAAGACTGATGAAGATCATCCACTGTTGAAGACCAAAGCACTGATGAAGACCAAAGCCCTGTTGAAGACAAGCATTGATGAACCAAAGGCCTGATCAACCAAAGGTGAACCACTGCCCAACAACAACAGTGGTTCAGCAGCAACAGCAGATATTACATTAGTGTTTATGTTAACAGTGTTTATATGTAACAGTATTTATCACATCAGTGTTTATATGTAACAATATTTATCACAACAGTATTTATCACATCACCTCAGTGGTTTGATCTGTACTATAAATAGAATAGTTTGTATTGTTCTATTTGAGCGAGTTTTCTCCTCCAATCCATTCATCTTGTACGATCAACCAGTGAGCTCAGGCTGAGGGGGAGTTTAGTATGTAAGCATGCATTTTAGTTAATTGACTGCTGCTAAGGGTTCATCTCAAGTCATTAAAGACCTATGTTCAGAAAAATTGCATTTATGCTTTTGGTAACATAAGAGAGTTGAACAAAACCTTAGGAACAAGATTTTATATGTGAATAACAATTTTGAAAAAAACTTGCATCTAAAATGTGTTTATCAAGAACTAATTCTGTAGGAAATTCACAAGTCAAAATCACTTCCATCATCAGAGCAGCAAATGTTCAAAACAGCTGTGAAAGCTCAACCACTGATACACCAACAATGCTTGACCAAAGTAACTCTCATAAACCTTTACCAGCTCACCCCTAACCACTGTTGAGAAAAATCCATCAAAATTGATAAAAATCATCAGTGTGGCACACCTTTTAAACAGTTGTTAGCTCAGATGATTCACATCTGCAGCCTCACCTTTTAACATCAATCCTTTTTAGAACTCATCCATTTTAGAAAACACTTGACAACATCAATGAAAAGGAATTCCTACAAAAAGTCAATCCTAAAACATTTGTCTTCTTATTGGCATTCTACCATTCCTTCAACAAGTCAAGTACCATGGGGCATTAACAGACAGAAAGTTGGGTAGCTGTTATGTAGAGGAGCTTCAACAATTCAGTGACAACAAGATTGAAAACTTGTACCACAAGCAAAGGATGATAATCTAATTGGTAAAAAGTGGTTCCTCAAAGAACATAGCATATGTTAGAATTGGCATGCTGAACATGGAATAACAGGCAAAATCCTGTTTTTCTATGAATAAAGCATTAAAATGTTTTTAGAAAATCAAAAATTCATCCTTAAAAATAGTTAAAAATGATAGTTTTCATTAATCCTTAAAAGCCTGTTACAACCACTGTTTTGGTTCAAACATCTGATTGTTAAAAGTTATCCACTGCTGAAAGACAACCTCTGTTTCTTCATTCTTCATGTTGACCACTAACTGACCAAACATCAGTGTTTCAATCACTGTTGGCTATCCACTGATAGTTAAAAAACAGCCACTGCTCACATTTTTATTGTTGACATCCACTGATATTGACCATCAGTGGTTTCCCTAAACAACTGTCATCCATTTTCATCAGAGGTTGTCACGTGGACAGTTCTTAGCCGTCCAATCTTTGTAACCGCTGCCACGTCAGCATTTACTTTTCACTTTTATAAAACCCTGATCAAAACCCCAAACAGGGTTTTCACTGTCACATCGAATTCCAAAATTCTTTCAAAAGCGGTTTCCATCAAATTCCTTCAAACCCTTCATCTTCTTCTTCCTCTCACAAATTCCTTCGAATCACCGTGGCTCTTGCTCTCAAAAACCCTCATAACTATCTGTGTACACTTGAGAAAACAAATAAAAACATAAATTTTCACTCAATCATCGATGCTCTTTCATCCTTAAAGTACAAAACTTTGTTGACCTGCAATGCACCCATTTATCAAGAAACCCTACGAGATTTTTGGAAAAATGCTAATTTGGAAGTTCAAGACAAAAAGCCTTGGGCTATTGCATTAAAAGTCTGTGAAATTCTTGTTTCAATCACACCACAAACCATATCTGAGGTTTTTGAGATGAATGATCATACAGGTAAAAATTCTTTCCCTAAAGATGAGTATCAGACAGATCTGATCGAAAGAGGGTATGTGGGACAAATGACTAAATCTAATTTGCAAAAGGGAAATTTCCCACCTCCCATGAAATTTTTGTTTCATACACTGCTAATGTGTGTTTCAAACAAAACAACAGCTTTCAATGAAATTCCATTGAAGATCCAATACTTGGAATATGCTATCATGGCAGAAGTTGATTTTAATTACCCCCAAGAGATTTTCAATGATTTGGTAAAAAATTTAAATAATATAAAAGAAAAGAAGAAACCATTTTTGCTGTTTCCAAGATTTTTAAGTTACTACTTACAAAAGAAAATCCCAAAGGATAGTGCATAAGTGCTTATCCAAGGTGTTTCTTGTCAAATAAACAGCCTTTCTTCTGAAACTTTTACAAGGCTGTCAGAGTTAAAATCTTCTAAATCACAAACAGAGGAGCCTGAGCAAACTTTAGATGCATCCACATCTCAGGTTTCTGCTGTTGAGCCCACTGCTCTTAGTGACCACAGCAGCACAACCACTGCTGTGCAACCCCCACCAAAAACTCTCAAAAAGACCAAAAAGAAATTATCCAAAAAGCTCCCCAAACCATCTAAAAAGGGCCTTCTAGAAGTTGAGATCCCAGAAGTTAATCCAGTGACAACACAAAAGTCACCAACACCCATTGTTGTTACTTCCTCACAACAGTTGGAAAGATCTCCACCCTAGGCCTCAACTCCTCCTGCTTCCTCACAAAAGGAAAAGGTTGTAAGCATAGGGATACCACTCTATGATACATTACCCTCACTTGAGAGTATGTTCAATAGCCCTGCTCTCGGAGCAAATTCTCTTTCAACTCCTATCCCTACAACCACATTACCACCCACCATTTTACCTCTGTTGAAAGCATTGGATATGGATCAGACACTAATCAGTTCTTCTCAACAATCCATAACTGAGAATATACTCCAACAAGTGACTGAGTCTGATGCCTCTACCTTTGCTAACCCATCAACAGTTGAGGAGGTTACAGCCACCCCTAGAGTTACATGTATCTCTTGGTGGTAGTTCAAGTGGAGCAGCTACTACAGGTGTTGAATCCACTGATTTACACCTGGAAAGTAGTTTCATAAGTCAGACTCCCTTGAAGGCAATTTCTTCTTTGGGAACCAAGGTAACCACTGGTGTGTTCCAGTTAACCACTGGTGAGCTTACTAAGGTAACCACTGTTGAAGAAAGAAGTCCCCAGTACCAAGACAAAGGGGCATCAATGGATGAACCATTGGAGACTTCTCCTGGTCCAACTACTGATACAACCACTGCTAGTGGGAAATCAGATGATCCCATTAACTTAGGTGATGGTTTAAGATATCAGGAATTGATGGAGAGAGTTACCAATATTGAAACATCTGTGGCAGATATCAAAAATATGCTACAACAGTTGTTACAATCATCAAAGTTTCAATCCACTGCTTCATCATCTTCTACCACAACAAGTGAGCTATGGCAACTCCTACAACCTCTGCTTCATCAACACAGAAAATATGCTGATCAACAACATGAAATCCAGTTACAGCTATTCAGAAATATGATGGATGCAAGGTATAAGGACACTCAAGCTGATATTAAAGCCATCAAAGCTTAATTACTCCAAACAACTGGTACTTCTCCTCCTACCATTATCTATGTAAACACCGATGATGCCAAAAAGGGGGAGAAAGGAAAGAAAGGAAAGGAAGGTTTACACCTAGAGCCTGATCCAAAAGCTAAACCTGTTGTAGAGATTCCAAAACCAGATGGTACAAAGAAGGTTGATGTGACTCTCAACCTGTTTGCTGAAGAAAAGCCAAAAGCAAAAGGAAAAGG